>NC_053163.1:30862550-31012550 GCF_016835505.1 Polypterus senegalus
GAGGACGCGGGATATAAGCGAGAGTTTTGATCACTTTGTAACTAAGTTAAAATTGTAGGTGAAGGGGTGTGCTTATGCAAATTCCGAGAGACTGTGTTTGTGGGGGATTGACAGTTAAGGCGGGTGGGGGAGTCACGTCATCATCTCCCCTCCCATTTACCTCAAGTTAATACACACGCTGTCTCTAGAGTTTCAACACACTGAATCCTCCAGGCACTACTTACAAAAGGTCACATTGACAAGCGTGTTACGCTATTTTTAAAATCTTTCCTTTTCTTAGCACAAGCACAGCTGAGAAGCTTCGATGCATGTGCTCCATAACGCGTTGAAAAATAATGCATTTAATCACACTTTGCATTACAAGCAAAGGGGAGCTTTTGTCAATGCATGATTTCCTGGTACACCGATTACATTGATCAGCGCATCCCGATTCATTTTACCCTCGCACCACCTTAGTTTGAGAAGAAGTATGAAAAATATGAGGTTAACACAGAAAAACAGATCACCAATTCAAGCTTTATGAATAATCGATTAAGCCATCAATAATTGTTTTGGTAAAGCCATCCTCCTTCCATTTTATAATTTTTCCGCCACTAGCCATGATTAAATGAGCGGTAAAAAGTAAGAGCGAAGCGAGGGTGACTTATTTAGGCAGGAATATATATGATAGCAACACTCATGACAATGTCAATCATGTTACGTTATTATTAAAATGTTTCCTTTTCTTTTTCATTACTTCTTTAACACACTACTTCTCGCTGCGCGGGTATTTTGCTATATATATAATATATGAATGACCTCCAAAGAGCTGAGACTTTTGATATCATGAACGTGTGTGCAAAAGGGGTCTCCTGCCCAGCAAAAGTCGAGCAGCCAGCGCGTGCGTAGCTGTGCCGGCCTTTGAGACGCTGACTGCGCTTCTGCCTTAAGTCAAAGTGAGCACTTTTAATTTTTTTCATCCGCCCCCTGAGCTATAGCCCAGACAAGTGCAAACACGGGACCCCTTTTCTACACCACGGCAAAATAATATTAAGGCGATTCACACTTTCTTTTGCACGTATACGATTATCAGGTCCTCAGCTCGGATTATGAAACACGCATACGAGTGGAGGACTCACAGTGCCATCCCAGCCGATTAATGGCGGGGACGTCTCACCAGTCTACACAAGACCCACCGCGACTGTCGCCAAAAGGCGATCATAACGTCAGCGAACACATCTCTCTATACTATATAAAAGAAAAGGCAACTTTCCTTTCTTTACACCTTTTTCCTTTTATCCCAAACCAAAGCCTTTCTCTCTTAACACGGCAGAGGACACAAAAATAATTTTCTTTAATTGCCGGTAAGGCACATTACCAGAGGCACAAATTTGAGCGTTCACATAGAAAATGTAATTTCTATACCACAGCCGTCGTGTAGCGCCTTTCAAAGGGATCTACTACCGAGAGATGATCCATATACATTTTAGCTGCTGTTAGTTACTTACCTGTTTTGTTACACAGTCTTTAAAATGTAGTTTACCCAAACCACTCCAGTAGTGCTCAATGTACCTGTACTTCTTAAAACGTTAATGTTTTACTGTTTAATAACTTATAGACTATATTTCATTATTTTTCCCTTGCACTCAGTGACCAAAGCTATACACACACATATAGACACATACAAACATACACACAAGTATATGTATATATATATATATATATATATATATATATATATATATATATATATATATATATATATATATATATATATATATATATATATATACACACACACACACACTATCTAGATTATATATATATATATATACACACACACACACACACACACACACACACACACACACACACACACACACACACACACACACACACACACACACACACACACACACACACACACACATACATACATACATACATACATACATATATATAATTTGTGTGTGTAGATATGTATATAGATATGTAGATATGAAGATATGTATGTGTATATATATGTATATTATATATATATGTATGTATGTGTGTATGTGTGTGTGTGTATATATATATATGACAGCAGCAATCCAAGCTGTGAGAAAACAGTAAAAAGGAGGCGTGTCAGACGTCGTGGTACATTTTCTGATGCAGCTACTGAAAACAACTTTGTGACGCTGCCGCCAAATACACAAAACAATTACTTTGACAATCATGTTACGTTATTTTCAAAATGTTTCCTTTTCTTTCTCTTTCCTTCAACACACTACTTCTCCGCTGCCAAGCGCGGGTATTTTGCTATATATATATAGATATAGATATAGATATAGATATAGATATAGATATAGAGATAGATAGATAGATAGATAGATAGATAGATAGATAGATAGATAGATAGATAGATAGATAGATAGATATAGATAGATAGAACAACACTCATATCAATGACAAAACAATTACATTAACAATCATGTTACATTATTTTTAAAATTTTTCCTTTTCTTTTTCGTACCTTCTTTAAAACACTACTTCTCCGCTGCGAAGCGCGGGTATTCTGCTAGTATATATATACATATACATATACATATACATATACATATATATCAGGGGTGTAACGGTTCACATGGATGTATTGAACCGTTTCGGTTTTGCATGTTCGGTTCGGTCCACTTGCGTACCGTTTCGGTTATATTTTATGCATTTTTTCTCATTAAATCTATTACTAGTACAATCTAAGCAGACCCTCCCAGCTCATTACGTTCTCCTGTCTGGGAACACTTTGGCTTCCCCGTTAAAGTTACCGATGGACAACGGCAAGTGGATAAATCCAAAGTTGTTTGTCGACATTGTTCCACCACGGAGATCGGGTACGCTGCAGGAAACACGTCTAATATGTTAACACACTTAAAAACGGCACCATCCATCTGTGAATGTTTCCTCTACAAGAAAGAAAACCAGCTTGGTGCAAACAGTAACACCGATAACTTCAGCTTTTCAACAACATCTAGCGAGCAACTGTGACCGGGCCAAAGCAATAACACATGGTATTGGAGTCTTCATAGCTACGGGATTACGTCCATATTCAGTTGTTGAGAACGCTGGCTTTAAGTATATGATTAAAGTTCTTGAGCCTCGCTACGAAATACCATCACGTCCTCACTTTAGTCAGAAAGTTGTACCAGCACTTTATGAAAAAACTAGAAGTGATGTCGTCAGCGAGCTATCGCGGGTGCCCTCTCTTTCACTTACGACAGATAGTTGGACTTCACACGCAACAGAGAGCTATTTAACAGTAACTGTCCACTACATTTCGCCACAATGGGAGATGAGGAATCACGTTCTGCAAACGAGACCTGTTTATGAACAGCACACTAGCACAAATCTTGCAGAGCACCTGAAGGAGGCTGTGAATGAATGGAAGCTGGAGAGACCTGGGACCACAATTCCTGTAACTACAGACAATGCTAAAAACATTGTCAGTGCTGTAAAAGAAGCAGGACTGGGCCCTCAGATTGGTTGTTTTGCACACACCATTAATCTAGCCTCTCAAAAAGTAACAAGCATCAACCAGATATCTAGATTATTGGGAAAAGTAAGAAAGATTGTGACATTTTTTCACAAAAGCACCACAGCAGCACATCCTGGAAAGCAAACAAGAAATGCTGAATATTCCAAAGCATTCTCTCATTCAAGATGTCCCCACATGATGGAATTCAAGTTATGACATGCTTCAGAGATACCTTGAACAGCAGGCAGCTATATATTCAGCACTAACTGAGAAACCTCTCAAGAACAAAGATATATACACACTCAATGACGAAGAAGTGGCAATGGCAGAGGAAGTGATTGAAGCACTTAAACCTCTAAAAACAATCACAACCCTGATGAGCACTGAATCCAGAGCGTCTGTGTCCATGATAATCCTCTTGAAAACTACTGTTCTCCACTCTATGGCACCAAAACAAGAAGACAGTTCTGCTGTGAGAGAGGTCAAGCTAGCAGTCACAAGAAGCCTGCAAGAAAGATACTCTGTGTGCTATGACTTTTTGCACAAATGCACAGCCCTGGACCCCCGATTCAAAGCCTTGCCTCACATAGAAGATGATGAGAGACAGAAGATATTCAGCTTACATCATAACAGAAATGATGACAACCACAGAAGAAGAGGCATTAAATTATGATCTAATACCCTTTTTATTTTTAATTACATTATTAATTAGCCCCAAAACATTACTTTTTCTTTTGCAGACTGAGGATGCCACAGAGATAGGAGCTGGATCCTCATCATCTCCAGAGGCATCATCCACCAGATCACCTCCAGCTAAGAAGCCTGTAATGACTGAACTTTTTGGTGAACTTTTCCAGAGACAGGGGAAGTAGTAAACCAACCCTTTGGAGCAGGTCCAAGAAGAGGTCAGTAAGTACAGAGCTTCAGGGTGCCTTTCCCTTGAAGCTGATCTTCTTCTTTGGTGGAAAGGCCATGAGGCTACATACCCAAAAATAGCAAAACTCGCAAAGCGTTACCTCTGTATTCCAGCTACCTCTGTTGCTAGTGAACGGGTCTTCTCCACTGCTGGAGATATTGTCACTGCAACCAGATCTGTGCTTTCTGCAGAAAATGTGGATAAATTAATCTTTCTAGCCAAAAACTTTAAGCTTGAATAGTTTTATTTGTCATATTCAGGCTGTTGCGGCTACATGTTCAAAGTTTACATTTGTTACTTGTTTATTTAAATTGTTACAATAGTTTTAAAAACTCAGAGTCTAATTTATTTGAAATATCACCCAAATGGGTCGCTTTAATTTATTTATACAAATTCTATTGTTTGTATTTTTTTTTAAATAAAAGCATTTAAAGTCATTTTTTTCCTGCCTTTTTTGTACCGAAAATTAACCGAACCGAGTACCTCAAGAAAGTGAACCGAACCGAAATTACATTTTAGTGTACCCTAATATATATATATATATATATATATATATATATATATATATATATATATATATATAGACACACCAACAGATTGTACTGCCCATATAAAGTCATTTCATATTATAATTACCATCACATAAAATTTGTTGCATAAAATATTTTATTAAACAATGATGATTTAAAACAAAATGTTAAGGAAACTTCAATAATGAAACAAGAACGAAAGACATCGCTTTTTGCTTTAAAATCTACAACCACTTTCAATTAAAAAAAAAATTAAAGACACTATTAAAACAATTCCCAGAATAAATAATATCATTAAGAATAAAATTAAAATTCAATAATGAATTAACATAACAAATCAAAGCTGAATTTAAAAAGGCATTTAGTTGGCTCACATTTTTATGCAATCGCTTTGTTCACTCCACTGAATTAAAGCTGAAAGTCTGCACTTCAACTGCATCTGAGTTGTTTCATTTAAAATTCATTGTGAGTAATGTACAAAACCAAAATTAGAAAAAAGTTGTCTCTGTCCAAATATTTATGGACCTACCGGTAACTGTAAACCCAATCTTATATATTATCTGCAGCAATCGTAAGTTTGTGGTCTACTTCAGCAATTTGCATTTTAGGTAATTATTTCACACTAAAAGCAAAAATGTTGTGTTACAGGGTATACTGTTAATACATTTTGATCTATTTCTTACGATGCAAAAATAAGTTTAGCTAAAAACAAAAAGATGTTTACTATTCTGTTCACCTGGTATATTAGCATGAATGACCAACCGTGCATATAGCTGAGGAGAATGAACCAAAATAGATGCTATGCACTGGGAGCTAGCAATCTGCAGTGTTTCATCCCTACTGAGCAGCACCTGCAGGATGTAAACAAAAGAAAACTGATAATTTCCTCCCTCACATTTGCAATAAATTAAATATAAATTTTCTTTATAAAAAGAGACCCTAGTTGTGGAAAGAGCTTCTTCAGACTAAATTGAAATATAAAATAAAAGCAGAACAAATTGCACATTTTTGTTTGTTAAAGTTAAAAAATTGTTCTGTGAAATTAACTGTTGGTTTCATTCTATTCTGGCTGATGTAAGCCACAGGATGGAAACCCTTCCAACTTTTATTTTAATCAATGTATAATACCCAGAATTAAAATAATTATTTCCTATTACTGTATTATGATTCAGGCCGGATGCAGCTGCAGGTGATGTTAACTTCTCAAAAATACATCTTAGCATCCAACACAAAGAAAAGATGCAAAAAGCAGATTTAAGCACTAGAACATGCAATTGCTGGCATTTATGAGATTGTTCCAATACAAATAAAAGCTAATTGCATAAGTGAAAGCTGGTAGTTTCTCTATTATGCTAAAAATAAGTCTTTCTATGGTTTTCTTGAATGCCATGCAGATTATTTAATGTTTACAAGAACTCATTCTCCAGTGTAATGTATATCACCAGTCAACAACACACTACACAAACCATGAAATCCACTTATTTACCCCCGTGACACATGATTAGAATGTGATTTAAATCACTTTTCTGAAAGTTGGATAACTGGAAACATTAAAATATAAAGCAAGTTATATAGTAAGGAACTTTTGTAAAAATAACGGCTGGTAGGTTCTATAAGGCTTGCACATCATACTGGTCAAAGTCAGTTCTATTTTAAAATTCTATAATAAATTTAGTGTTTTTTATACAGATTATTTATTAATTGTTTCAATTTGTAAGAAATCACTGTAAAACTGTAAGTAGTCAATATCAGTCCAATTTTAATTTAATGAACTGGTTTAACCAAAAGAGGGTATTTGGAAGATCAATGTATTTTTGGAAAAGTTCATGGATGTGCAGTGTGTAAACTCCTCATCAAAATGTCTTCAGCCAAGCTGAGTTTTAAACTTGATCATTTTCTGTGAACCTGACTGTGAAACAACCTTTCACCTTAGGATTTTATCCATCCATATACAGTGTGTATATATATATATATATATATATATATATATATATATATATATATATATATATATATATATACACTAGCAAAATACCAAGCCTGGGAGAAGTAGTGTGTTAAAGAAGCAATGAAAAGAAAAGGAAACATTTTGAAAATAACGTAACCTGATTGTCAATGTAATTGTTTTGTCACTGTTGTGAGTGATGAGTGTTGTTGTCATATATATATATATATATATATATATATATATATATATATATATATATATATATATATATATATTTACACACACACACACATAAACACATATATATATATATACATATCTATACATATACACATATACAGTGGTGTGAAAAACTATTTGCCCCCTTCCTGATTTCTTATTCTTTTGCATGTTTGTCACACAAAATGTTTCTGATCATTAAACACATTTAACCATTAGTCAAATATAACACAAGTAAACACAAAATGCAGTTTTTAAATGATGGTTTTATTATTTAAGGAGAAAAAATCCAAACCTACATGGCCCTATGTGAAAAGTAATTGCCCCTGAACCTAATAACTGGTTGGGCCACCCTTAGCAGCAATAACTGCAATCAAGCGTTTGCGATAACTTGCAATGAGTCTTTTACAGCGCTCTGGAGGAATTTTGGCCCACTCATCTTTGCAGAATTGTTGTAATTCAGCTTTATTTCAGGGTTTTCTAGCATGAACCACCTTTTTAAGGTCATGCCATAGCATCTCAATTGGATTCAGGTCAGGACTTTGACTAGGCCACTCCAAAGTCTTCATTTTGTTTTCTTCAGCCATTCAGAGGTGGATTTGCTGGTGTGTTTTGGGTCATTGTCCTGTTGCAGCACCCAAGATCGCTTCAGCTTGAGTTGACGAACAGATGGCGGACATTCTCCTTCAGGATTTTTGGTAGACAGTAGAATTCATGGTTCCATCTATCACAGCAAGCCTTCCAGGTCCTGAAGCAGCAAAACAACCCCAGACCATCACACTACCACCACCATATTTTACTGTTAGTATGATGTTCTTTTTCTGAAATGCTGTGTTCCTTTAACGCCAGATGTAACCGGATATTTTCCTTCCAAAAAGTTCAACTTTTGTCTCATCAGTCCACAGGGTATTTTCCCAAAAGTCTTGGCAATCATTGAGATGTTTCTTAGCAAAATTGAGATGAGCCCTAATGTTCTTTTTGCTTAACAGTGGTTTGCGTCTTGGAAATCTGCCATGCAGGCCGTTTTTGCCCAGTCTCTTTCTTATGGTGGAGTCGTGAACACTGACCTTAATTGAGGCAAGTGAGGCCTGCAGTTCTTTAGACGTTGTCCTGGGGTCTTTGTGACCTCTCGGATGAGTCGTCTCTGCGCTCTTGGGGTAATTTTGGTCGGCCGGCCACTCCTGGGAAGGTTCACCACTGTTCCATGTTTTTGCCATTTGTGGATAATGGCTCTTACTGTGGTTCACTGGAGTCCCAAAGCTTTAGAAATGGCTTTATAACCTTTACCAGACTGATAGATCTCAATTACTTCTGTTCTCATTTGTTCCTGAATTTCTTTGGATCTTGGCATGATGTCTAGCTTTTGAGGTGCTTTTGGTCTACTTCTCTGTGTCAGGCAGCTCCTATTTAAGTGATTTCTTGATTGAAACAGGTGTGGCAGTAATCAGGCCTGGGGCTGCTACGAAATTAAACTCAGGTGTGATACACCACAGTTAGGTTACTTTTTCACACAGGGCCATGTAGGTTTGGATTTTTTTTCTCCCTAAATAATAAAAACCATCATTTAAAAACTGCATTTTGTGTTTACTTGTGTTATATTTGACTAATGGTTAAATGTGTTTGATGATCAGAAACAATTTGTGTGACAAACATGCAAAAGAATAAGAAATCAGGAAGGGGGCAAATAGTTTTTCACACCACTGTATACATACATATATATCTACATATATACACACACATATATACACACATACACACACATATATACACACAAATACATATATATATATATATATATATATACATACATACACACATATATAAACATATATATACATATACATACATATCTACATATATACACACACAGCTATTTCAGTATCAGTGCAATACGCTGTTTGTTAAAACTGTTGACTCCCGCTCTTGCGTGCAATAAAAAATCAAATCATTCAGTTGTCTTTGCTCATATGTCATTTTAGAGCTGGACGCCTGGCATCTTTTTGGCCACAAGTTCGTTTCTGTTTGGTGTGAGGTTCTGTGTTGTGGAGATTCTCAGGATGGATTGCAGGTGCTCATCAGTGAGGCGACTCCTGTGTGCTGTTTTGTTAGTCTTTATCACTGAGAAGAGCTTCTCACACAGATATGTGCTACCAAACGTGCACAAGGTTCGAGCCGCATGCAGACTGACTTTTTGTTCTTCAAAGTCACCAAAGCGGCGTGCAAACTCAGTGCGCAATAACTCTAGTAAGCGGTAAGTGTTCGGCAAGGCAGCTGAAGCGCTGCATTATGGGATCTGTAGTTTATTGTGTTACCAGCGCTTCATATACCCGGGCTTTAATAACAATAATACAGTATATAAAATGATCTCGGGCCGGATATAATTACACGCCGGCCGGATGTGGCCCGCCCTTGAGTTTGACACATATGGACTAAATAGAACTTGAAAAGATATATTTTTCAAATGTGATCGCGCAATTCAGATAGAGTTGACGCACTACAGCCTGCATGCCTGAATGAGTCATCCTCCCTCGCTCTTACTTTTTTACCGTTCATCTAATGAATACACTGAGTATGGCTTTACCAAAACAATCATTGATGGCAAATAAAGTATCCATTATTCGACTATGTAGAGCGGGATATATATATATATATATATATATATATATATATATATATATATATATATATATATATATATATATATATATATATATATATATACCCGCGTATCGCAGCGGAGAAGTAGTGTGTTAAAAAAGGTAGAAAAAGAAAAGGGAACATTTTAAAAATAACGTAACATGACTGTCAATATACAGTATTTGTTTTGTGAGTGTTATTGAGTGTTGCTGTCATCAATGATTTGATTATCATTATTTCTTTCAATCAGGTTCGTATTTGTAGGATGTGTTGTGTTCAAGTTACATTCCGTGTTTGTCAGTCGTTGTAAAGATGACAGGTTTCATTCATCGATTCGTTTCTTACTGCATCAATAAACAGCTCGTCTTCTTATTTATCTGAGACCTGACACACTGCATGCACAGGTTTTTTTTACACTGTCTTCCTTTAGCGGGACATTGACTTTTTCCACCGTGTGCTTTGTTTCCACAGTAGCTGCATTTATGAATATGCTTATCAGACGCTTCATATTTTTTGCTGCCTTTTCAATTGTGTAATTCGGTTTTGGTTCAGCGCTCTTTGGAACTGTTGCTTTTTATCTGTGCACTGCGTCAGTTCACGTGAGCCACTCGGTGTACTTGCATCGAAGGTTCCCAGCTGTGCTGGTGCCATCTTGTGCTATGTCCATAGCTTTATTTAATGTTACCTTAGTCCTGGCACTTAAAACTTTCTCTCGCAGTTTCGCTGAGTTTGTGTCAAACACCACCCTGACCATCTCATCTTCCTCTCCATAAGCACAGTCCTTCACCCGTGAATATTTACCCGTGGCAGTTTGCTATTGGATTGCCGCTGACGGACGGCCTTATATGGGCAGGCACTAAATTACAAACGCCAGCGGCAGCCTGTCTATGAACTTAATTTAAATGCATGTTTTCTTCAGCGCTTTTTTGAGGTCTTCCTGGTTTTCTATGTACTGCGTCATTACGTGGGAGGCGTGATGATGTCACCCGAAACTCCGCCCCCACGGCGTTGAAGCTCATCTCCATTACAGTAAATGGAGAAAAACTGCTTCCAGTTATGACCATTACGCGTAGAATTTCGATATAAAACCTGCCCAACTTTTGTAAGGAAGCTGTAAGGAATGAACCTGCCAAATTTCAGCCTTCCACCCACACGGGAAGTTGGAGAATTAGTGATGAGTCAGTGAGTGAGTGAGTGAGTGAGGGCTTTGCCTTTTATTAGTATATATATATATATATATATATATATATATATATATATATATATATATATATATATATATATATATATATATATATATATATATATATATATATATATATATATATATATATATATATATATATATATATATATATATATATATATATACTCAGCAAAAAAAAGAAACGTCCTCTGACTTTCAACTGTTTTTACTTTCAGTAAACTTAATGTGTAAATATTTGTATGAACACTAAAAGAGTCAACACCATAAGACATAAACTAAAAATGTTTCACAATGTGTCCCTGAATGAAGGGAGGCTCAAAATCAAAAGTACCAGTCAGTATCTGGTGTGGCCACCAGCTGCTTGAAGTACTGCAGTGCATCTCTTCCTCATGGACTGGACCAGATTTGTCAGTTCTTGCTGTGAGATGTTACCCCACTCTACCACCAAGGCACCTGCAAGTTCCTGGACATTTCTGGGAATGGCCCTAGCCCTCACCCTGCGATCCCACAGGTCCCAGACGTGCTCAATGGGATTGAGATCCGGGCTCTTCCACTGCGAGGATGATCAGCTGTCCTTCCTGTCTCCCTGAAGCGCTGTCTTAGGCGTCTCACAGTGCGGACATGGCAATTTATTGCTCTAGCCACATCAGCAGTCCTTATGCCTCCCTGCAGCATGCCTAATGCACGTTCGCGCAGATGAGCAGGGACTCTGGGCATCTTTCTTTGGGTGTTTTTCACAGTCGGTAGACAAGTCTCTTTAGTGTCCTGCGTTTTAGAACTGTGACCTTAAATGCCTACTTTCTGTAAGCTGTTAAGGTCTTAACGACCATTCCACAGGTGCATGTTAATTAATTGATTATGGTTAATTGAACATGCATGGAAAACATTGTTTAAACCCTTTACAATGAAGATTTGTAAAGTTATTTGGATTTTAAAACATTATTGTTGAAATACACAGTCCTGGAAAAAGGAACGTTTCTTTTATTGCTGAGTATATATATATATATATATATATATATATTATATATATATATATAGTCACACACGTGCGCATGGGAGGCAGCTAAAGGGCTTGAGTGAAGGCAGTTCGGAGGCATGCCGGGGTGTGGCAGAGTGCACTGACTCTTTTTCTCCCTTGCCTGTAGACCATTCCAGGGGGATTTCACCTGGCTCTCCTGACATCACTTCCGGGACTGAGCCAATGGAAGTCGGCCACACCAGCTCCAGTCCCTCTGATGCCACGTCCGGCTATGAACCAATGGTGGAAGATGTGGTGTTATGGGTCCACAGCTCGTGGAGAAAAGGCCATTGATTTTAAATAAATAATCATCGCACCCGAGGCGGCTTCGTGAGGGGGCGATGTTAGCAGCCGCATGGACAGTCGCCGATGTGGGCGTTTCTCACCGTGCACAGGTGAGGAACTGCCCACATTCGTGATTGCTCCCGTGGCTAATGCTGCAGCTGTGATGGCCCCTCACGTTTTAAAAAGAAGCGCGAGTCGGTTGTGGGGTAGTGTAAGAAACGTTCGGGAAGAGAAAGAAACGATCGGAGAGAGAAAGGAAAGGAGAGGACGGAGGTTACAGGGAGCGTGGAAGCAAGCGGTGCAGGAGAGAAACGGACACGCGGAGCGTGTGGTGAGCGCGCGATCGGCCGTGGGCAGCTGCGTAGAAGCTGGGTGTTAGGCCGACACCCACGTGTTTGTGTTGATGTCGCTCCCGCTGAGCGAGCAGGTAGCGGGAGTGACCAAGGTGAAAGCGACGAGCCGCAGAAGGCCGCAGAAAGGCAGCGGAAGTCGGGAGGCTTGGAGTGGCAGTCCTTGGTGTGAGCGTCCTGGAGACCAAGGAGTCCAAGTCTCGAGGCTGGGATGAGAGCCAAACCGAAGCCAGGGATCGGGAGGTCTCCAGTCTTGCGTGTGTTTGAGGAGGGCAGCTGTAGAGAGCGTCTTGCCTGCTGCTTGGCCCATACGGGATAAGCAGGTGAGACGCATACAGAAAAGCACCGGATTTGTTGATGGTTTTAAGACTGCTTCCTAAAAAGATTTTAACCTCTCGTTTTTAAGGATTGTTTTTTTTCTATTTATTGGTTTTACTCCACGTGTTCTTTTTATGGATTATTTATTTAATGAATTTGAAACTGCACTATTTATGGAACACTGTTTTTGTTGACTGTTTTAATAAAAGCACTTTTGTACTTTCAACCATCCCCTTGCTCAGATGCTCAATTTGCCTCCATTGACTGGCTCACTCGGTTTCATTATCGACGGTGTTGGGTTCAAGGGTTCCCAAACAGCCATGGGAGCGTGGAGCCAGAACCCACATCGTCACAGAAGACCACGTGCCGGATCCATATGACCTCACTTCCTGTCTACCCCTTTAAAACCTGCCCCTTTTCCTTTGTTTCCTCAGTCTTATTTTGGACTCATTTGAATGCACTTCAGTGCTGATTATTTGTTAAAACGACTTTTGCAGCCAGGATACCACATTATACGGGTGGCTGCCCCAAACCTTTATCTGTCCATGTCTCGTTCTTGTGACTATATATATATATATATATATATATAATTACTAGTTTTTCTCTGGCTATTTTTATTACACATTCCTTACAAGCAGAGCAACAACATCCTATTGCATGTACATCATCGAGAAAGCTACACTTCACCTACTACTAATTTTGAATAATCTTGTGTGGAAGCTCTACGGGTTAACTTATAGCTACTTTTTTGTCATCCACAAGATCCCACAGAAACTATGGAGAACAGCAATTGTGAGCTTCTAAACACTGCTGAAGTACTGAAGGTTTTGGAGGAACAGATACTAAAGCTTTACACCCGCTATCGGCAGCTGAAAGCCCAGAAGCTTACAAGGAGCTTATACGTAGCTGGCCTCCCATTTCAGCAAACGCCTGCCAGCTTAGTTCACACCCCAGTAGTGCCTGAAGCCAGCAAGTACCTATTTCACCCCGCTTCCAGAGAAGCAGCGATGTTGCAGTTGAGTAACCACTTTCAAGCTTTCAACTCTGAGCCAGATACCTGCCAACGTGCGTTGTTATTTTGGGGGAAGACCATTACATGAAGCCTGGACTGGGCACCTTTTGACAGACAGACAGACAGACGGATAGACAGATAGATAGATAGACAGATAGGAAAAGCACTATGTGACAAGTGCTGCAGAAAGGCAAGCAGGCAGTGAGAGTGGAGATAAAGACGCTAGATAGATTGTATACAACAGGCAAAAATAGCGACCACTTGATAACAGTATTAGCTATAATGAATGAAAGCATGAATTAATGAACAGAAATAACCGCAATCGACATTTTAAACTTAACGATTTACTTAAGAAAAAAAAAAACGCCCCAGCACACAGAAAGCAGACGCCTGCAGGCAGGCAGAGCGGCTAAGATTACAAAGAAAAAAAAAAAAAACACTTCCTCCCCAGCGGGGAATCGAACTCGAGTCTCTGAGACACGGTAAGCATGCCAGGCTCTAAGAAACAAATCTTAGCGCTATGCCAAGGCAGCTATTGCAGCATTCTTGAACCTTTTGTGATAGTGCTTATTTGGAACTTTGGAAATCAGGCTTTATATATTCTATAGTTTATGCCTACATTTTGTAACATTTATTATTAAAATATGAAAAAGTTTCTGTTTTAACAATGTGTTTACACAGATTACTGTAGAAACGTAACACACATGAAACAGCCAGGCGACGCCCCAGTGCCTGAAGAAACCTGGAGCCCATCACTTCCGCCACACCAGGAAGTGCTGGGGGGAAGAAGACAGGGGGCACCCAGAGGGCTTCCGGGTGCACAGCCGGCACTTCCGCCATACTGGGGCATGTCTGCGGAGGAATGCCGGGAAGCAGCTGGAGCCCATCCGGGTTCCTTTATAAGGGGCCGCCTCACTTCATTCAGTAGCGGAAGTCGGGTGGAAGAAGGACGGAGCTGGAGAGAGGACTGGAGGTGGCCAGGAGAAAGGCAGTTGGACTGTGAGGCCTGGACTTTGGGGGATCGGTGCAAGAGGCACTGGGACGTGCACTGAATTGTAAATAGTGTTTATTGTAAATAAATGGGTGTGTTGGGTAAAGTAAAGATGTCCGTCTGTCTGTGTCCGGGCCATCTGCCACAATATATAAAGGCATTACCGAATATATAAAGTCAGTGTTGGAATATATAAAGTCATTACCGAATATATAAAGTCAGCGTCAGAATATATAACCTCATTCCTGAATATATAAATTTAAAGTCAGATTATATTGATATTGATTGAAACAAGCACATTTTTAGTAAACTCAATGAGTTCCTAATACAACGTAATGAACTAATTTAACAAAAACATCTTCAGAAAAATATTTAAAAAAAAAACACTCTTCAGTTAATTCATTCAAAATGATGTATGTGCCCTGCATTTTGAACACTATATTTATTCTTTTTGTATGGGCACATTTTTGGATGAACCTCACAAGCCTGATCGACTCTGAGTGGCTTCTGTCGAAGTTTACCTTTCACTAGTACGAGTGAAATGACAAGCACGGAAATTTTATATATTAGGGAATGATTTTATATATTCCAACGCTGACTTTATATATTCAAAAATGAGTTTATATATTCCGACGCTGACTTTATATAATCAAGCTTTGACTTTATATATTCAGGAGTGACTTTATATATTCCGACGTTGACTTTATATATTCAGGAATTACTTTATATATTTCAACGCTGACTTTATATATTCAAAAATGAGTTTATATATTCCAACGCTAGTGTTAAATCAACATCTTAAATGAAGTGTACTGATGGTAATAGCTTATTTAAAGCTTAGTAACTGTTAAAGATAAAAAAAATGCTGGATTGCTATGTGTATTTTCAGAATCTCGACATTTCAGGAAAAGAACAAGTAGTATCCTGCCATCTCTACTCAACAGGCCAATTGATAATAACAATCAAGAGTTTTCTTTGACATGCTTTAAATCCATCACCATTGACATTTGTTTCACTGGTTATCTACCATCAATAACTTTGAATTACATATTATTTAGTCTATTGAATAGCATTATTACTTTTTTTCTTTTACAAAGTCAGTTATTATATTTTTAATAATTACTTTTGCATCATTGGCACCCTGCCCGGGATTTGTTCCTGCCGTTTGCCCTGTGCTGGCTGGGATTGGCTCTAGCAGACCCCCTTGAACCTGTGTTAGGTTCTAGCGGGTTGGAGAATGACTGACTGACTGACTGACTGACTTTTGCATCATATTAAAAATAACAGTTATAGCGGAATGTAAATACAGATTACATTAATATTTACTTATGGTTAACCTGTCACCAAGCCATGCTTAGGGAGCTTGCTTGCTTCTGCCTTTGTTTCTAAGTATTGTGACCTGTACTCAGAAAGATACAATGAAAAGACTGTTTAAGGGCTGGAAGATAGAATGATGTACCGGTAGTCCAAATGCAGGCAGCAGTCAAAAAACAGTGGAATCTTAACAAATCTTTTACCAAACCCATAACCAAAAATTCATTTCATTTTGAGCTGAATGACTTCCGGCCTGTTGCTCTGACGTCACATCTGATGAAGACCATGGAGCGACTGCTGCTTCACCACCTGAGGCCACAAGTCCGTCACGCCCTAGACCCTCTGCAGTTCGCATACCAGGAGAAGGTGGGAGCGGAGGATGCCATCATCTATATGCTTCATCGATCCCTCTCCCACCTGGACAGAGGCAGTGGTGCTGTAAGAATTATGTTTTTGGACTTCTCTAGCGCCTTCAAAACCATCCAACCTCTGCTCCTTAGGGATAAGCTGACTGAGATGGGAGTAGATTCACACCTTGTGGCATGGATTTTGGACTATCTTACAGACAGACCTCAATATGTGCGTCTTGGGAACTGCAGGTCTGACATCGTGTGCAGCAATACAGGGCGCCGAGGGACTGTACTTTCTCCGGTCCTGTTCAGTCTATATACATCAGACTTCCAATATGACTCGGAGTCCTGCCACGTGCAAAAGTTCGCTGATGACACTGCTATTGTGGGCTGCATCAGGAGTGGGCAGGAGGAGGAGTACAGAAAGTTAATCAAAGACTTTGTTAAATGGTGCGACTCAAACCACTTACACCTTAACACCAGCAAGACCAAGGAGCTGGTGGTGTATTTTAGGAGGCCCAGGCCCCTCATGGACCCTGTGATCATCAGAGGTGACTGTGTGCAGAGGGTGCATACCTATAAATATCTGGGAGTGCAGCTGGATGACAAATTGGACTGGACTGCCAATACTGATGCTCTATGTAAGAAAGCTCAGAGCAGAATATACTTTCTGAGAAGGTTGTCATCCTTCAACATCTGCAGTAAGATGCTGCAGATGTTCTACCAGACAGTTGTGGCGAGTGCCCTCTTCTACGCAGTGGTGTGCTGGGGTGGCAGCATAAAGATGAAAGAAGCCTCACGCCTGGACAAACTTGTTAAGAAGGCAGGCTCCATTGTAGGATTAAAGTTGGACAGTTTAACATCTGTGGCAGAGCGACGGGCACTAAGCAAACTCCTGTCAATCATGAAGAATCCACTGCATCCACTTAACAGTGTCATCTCCAGGCAGAGGAGTAGCTTCAGTGACAGACTTTTGTCACTGTCCTGCTCCACTGACAGACTAAAGAGATCGTTCCTCCCCCACACTATGCGACTCTTCAATTCCACCCGGGGGAGTAAATGGGAACATTAATTTTATTTTAATTCTTTTCATTTTTATTACTATTCAACACTAGAATTACCAGAGCCTACGAAAAAACTCGTAATTCCGTCCCACCTTAAACTGCTTCTTAAATCCCTTCACACCTCTCCGCCAGCGCCCTTTGTCTTCTAAATGTGCTGATAAAGAGAAGCCGGCTATTCCATCCCCCCACCAGTTTAGAACGTGCACGAACTTCTCTCAGCTCAGGCCTTGATTGAGTATCTGGGAGTGAAGTGGAGTTTTAGAGTGGAAATAATAGATCGTTGTTTGGAACACACGCATTTCATGTCTGTTCCGTTTCTACAGTAATCTGTGTCAACACATTGTTAAAACAGAAACTTTTTTATATTCTAGTAGTAGATTACAAAATGTAGGCATAAACTATGTAATGTATGAAGCCTGAAGTCCAAATAGCAAAGAAACATTTTCACAAGAATAACACAATTGCACTTTTATTCAAACATATAACTGCAGAAACAAAAAGCCGCCTTAACATGCGACATTGACATCAGTTTACTGTAACTGACTCCGTGGCTCAATAGACTCAGCCCCCGCTTGGGAATCAAGGGGTCGCGGTTCGATCCTGCGCCTCCGTTTGAGAAGTAAACTGCTCTTGTCTTACTGTTTTAGAATAAAAGCATACATTTGATTTCAGTCTGTAACAGCCGGTGCAGTTTATGATCCTTGTAAAGGTTAGCTTTTTTTTTTTTTTATTCACTTTTCACTCTCTCAGTCGCGTTCAGAATCAATCCATACAACCCCATCTGGCACGGCTGTTTTCACTAAAGACGTGCTATAGCTCTGCAGCTCTAGTGTTAATTTAATATTGTTTCTTTGTATCAGTATACTGCTGCTGGATTATGTGAATTTCCCCTTGGGATTAATAAAGTATCTATCTATCTATCTATCTAAAATCAATGTCTAGGATATTGCTAGACACTGAAAACACTAAAAATATATGAAACACAGAGATACAATACAAGAGATACAAGTTAGTTTTCTAAATGAAAATTCACAGTTTTGGATGACAATAGCCATATGGTGCTAGTTTTTAAACTGACGAGCATTAAAATGATGACAACTATAGAAAGCAAAACAGAGATATTCAAACAGATATTCAAAAAATGTTAATAAAAATGGAAACTCTCAAATCAAAACACAAAATGCAAACAACAATTCCATTAGGTGATCTGAGGTTAAAAACCTAAAAAATGGATGGAAAAAAATGTATTTAGACCAGGAAAAATGAACAACATTAACTTGATATTTTTTGTTTTCACAAAGATCAGGCAAGTTACCAAATATGATTTCAAGCAGCAGAAAAAGTGAGCTAATGTGACAAATGTTTGCTCTCACTTCTACAGTTATCCTCAGGTACAAGCCAGTGCCTTTCACACAACTCTGTAGCCATTGCATTGTTTTGCTGACAGACGCAGTTGTCAGTTAAGTAAAAGAGGTAAAAGTACAAGCTGAAGTAGCTTTTGTCAAAGTCAATTTGAAGCAGTAAACTAAAACAAACTGAAGTCACACAGAATGTTTCTCTATTTTAAGCTAAACCAGTTTGAAAATCAATCCGTTTATGAAATTAAAAAAATGTGTACACCACACTCACAAAAACTGAACATTCTAACAAATTTGAAGAATAAGAGTGACAACTACACATAAAATCATCCCATTGGGAAACAAGCTACTGTATTTCACACAGATGGACAGAGACACAATGACAACAAGGCTTATGGATAAAATAGATATAGCCTTCATTACATTCTTTTAACTATACATCAAAATTACTTACTTTCTTCAATATTAATAGTAAGGAGTTGTTGCCTGGGAAAAGCTGTGTATTATCTGAATTATCATCTCCAATACAGGGATTCATCATCACTGACACAAGATGACTGTATTTTAGCAGTTGTTTCAGGCAACCTGCAGTTGTAAATATAGAAATAAATTCACAATACAAAACTCAGGTAGCAAAGAAAATTCAAAATTAGACTTTAATACATTCATAATATCTTATAGAGCTAAAGTTAAACTTGACATTATATTTTGATTATAACTTTCAAGGAACTGTCATCTAGAACTTCACCAAGGGCAACTACATCATCAAAGTATGCTGTTCACCCGAGTCTTTCACCATGCAATAACCCAGTCCTTAAGGTGTAAAATAAAATTAATGATTTTCAATGCAAAGCTGACTGCAAGAGTCATATTGTGTTCAGGTTTATGTAGATGATTAGGCTTAAATATGCCATAAAAGCAAATCCATTGACAGATCAAAGTGATAAGCTATAAATCAAAGTGAAAGCCAGAAATCAAGTTAAAAGCAATACGTTGTTAAACAAAGAAGAAATCCAAAAACCAAGCACTTGGGAATGTTCTAAGATCACAGAAAATGATCATTCGATCTCTTCTGTCTTCTTTGAAAATGATTTCAGCTGTACATAATTCACATGCAGCAGTGTGGTGACACAGTGGCGGAAGCTGCTGTCATACAGCTCCAAGTAGCATGATATAAGTGAAGGCTGTAACTAACCAATTTTTTGCTAATCAATTAGTTGGATAATAATTATTTCTGCTGTATTAATCGATTAAAATGGGTTTTAAAAAATGTTCCATTTGTTCAAAAGTGCAGGCATTTCATTCAGAAATACATTTTATTCCTTGAACAATGCTCTTCTTATAATATTGTATAAAAAGTGTGATTAAAAATTACATTTGCAAAAAAATGCACAGCAGAAAGTCTTGTTAATAACTTTAAGGACAACCTTAACACTTTCAATACTTCTGCCAACATTAAGGATTAGAAAGCTGAAACTATTAAGGTCTGGCAAGAGCTACCTACAGTGCTGCTGTTTTCTTTACAGTACAGCATCAAATACTAGTCATTGCTATAGTCAAAAGTAATAGTTTGCAAATGACGTTTTGAATATTGTGGATGACTATTGTGGATGATTCTTCACTGCAAGATAAGGATTTTCAGCTGTCAGAAGAAATGGATTTGATATTAAGAGTGCTGATTAACTATCCCCAAGTGTGAGTGACAGAGAGACAGGGATCATCATTAGACTGATGTGTTTACATTTCAGGTGTTCCCACATCACAGGTGTGCTCCTGTACTGATTGACATCAGTTCTACAGACCTTGCAAATGACAGATTTCTAAGATGATGAGAAATTGGACAGACTCCATACTTTGAATTCTTTGGTCTTCAACCTTGCACCATATTTAAATCCTCCAACTCTATCACATCTCAAATTTGATTAATATTATTCTTAGTCAACAAAATGATGTAAAATATATACAGGGGTTGAATTACTTGAGTAACAGAGAAGGGGTGTTACTTCTGATGTAACAAAGAGGAGGGAATTTTACTGACTTGAGGGAGAGTTCAGCAAAGGATTTATTTAAAAAATTAGCGGTGTTACCCAGCTTCACCTGATAACTTTGCTAAGATAATAGATCTTGGTTATAGTGCCAAGGAATAATTGGATGCATCAGAAGTACTACAGTATATAAGTAACTGAGTACTTTTCTATATGTTATATCTAAACCCCAAGGGTCTAATATTAGTTCATTGGAGCACCTTACTCGTGAACATACTAAATACATTTGTTCCATACATCGATTCTTACTTTTCTAGCATCTTGACTTTTGTTGATGATCATTGCAAAACACAGGAAAGTGTATTTCTTTAAATTCAAGCAAGTAATTAGTAGTAATTTATGTTTGGTCAGTAATCTTCTACTGTTACAAAGTTTATGGGTATTTAGATCAAAAGCAATATACACTGAATCACAGTTTCCTTTAACTTATTACATATAGCATTAATGTTTACAAGAGGTACATTTACAGGTCCCATTAAATAAACAAAACATTTTAGGAAGATAGTTTAAGATATTATTTCTTTTCACTTGTTCCTATGTACAATATCCAACTTCTCTGTGTTCTGACAGCGAGTTACCCCTTTAGTAAGATGTGCAAGCATTTAAACTGACAAAGGCATGCTGTCACTGCTGGCATGTGTTGTACTCAGGGCTTTAAGCTAGCCAATACACTACACCGGCAGTTTCCCTGTTTCTGGTTTGCAAAGCAGAGTTTGGCAGCACATCAGTCTGACCTCCAAGGGGACACCCAAATTCTCTGCATTACTGCTGTATTTTACCACCAAGCCAAAACAACCCCAACCTAACTGTACGTTCTATGGAGTTTATGTATATTATAATGCTAAGCAATTTAATCTGGCTACAATTTGTATGTATTTTATACCACATTGCTGAAGAATAAGAAGACACTAACAGAATATTTCATTTTCCGTGTAGCTTACAAACCGATCTTTATCCTGTGTAGGACAGCTTCCCTATTTCACTATCCACCAACCCCAATTCTCTTCAGCCACAGCTAGGTCAGTGCCACTGCTCTGTGTGCGACATTTATTTGCATGAACTGCCTACCCCATTTCTCTGCACAATCACAGATGAAGCAAAAAAGGACCTGATCCCTAAGAATAGTCAACTTGCTAAAGCTTTATTACGGACAAATATCATGAAATTAAAAAAAAAAAAAGGCTAATTTTCCTTTTTCTGTAAAATCACAAAATTTCAAACAAATCTATCAAGGCATTTGGGGTATTTAGTTTACCTTTTAGGATGGGCTACCTCTAAATATTCACAAACAGTATATCAATATGTTCCTGCTTAATTGATACTTACTGACCATCCTTCCAATTTTCAGCTTTTAAAAGTAAACAGGAAATATTAAGTCAGTACACACACCCACATACAGTATATATATATATATATATATATATATATATATATATATATATATATATATATATATATATATATATATATATATATATATATGTGTGTGTATGTATATATACAATAGAGCCTGCCTTCCTCACCAGTTTGTCCCAATAAATGCAAAGTCTTTTTGGCTTTACTGGAGTTGTGCATGGCACTTTATTAAAGAGCTAACAATTGATTTTTCCTGCTTAATGAAGTTAAACCATGCAGTATTTTTTTCTTTTAAAAAGCCACACCACCTGGAATCCTGCTGTGACATTCAAGGTGTGACATAAAGGTAAAAGCCAAAAACAAAATTTGTTGCCAACTGTTCTCATTATCAATTATTATCTATAATGTTGATGAATTTTAGAGCCCTAATATGAATAAAAGCTGTCATTATCTGCGTGATGTCTGCATGTTCTACATGCATTTACCTGGGTTTTCTATGGTTACTCCATTTACTCTAACATTTCAAAGTACTGTAATTCATGTGAGAAAAACTGAATACTCTAAATAAAGCCAACTGGATTGGGTGTGTGTGTAAGTGTGTTTTGACTATGGTTTACTTCTGTCTTGCAATCCAAAACTACTGGGCTAGGGTCCGACTCCCTATAACTCATTATTGGAAAATGTAAGCTCATTAAATTATAGGATCAATACAAATAAAAATTACACTAAAACTAACTAAACAAGCAAAATAAAAAGATTGATATCTTCGGTTATATAAAATGTCTATAAATATACCAGTGGCATCCCCATACAGTCCAAATAGGATTGTCTTTATAACATTAACTATTATTTTTAATAGCCTTAACTATATTAATCAGTTAACTAGATTTTTTTTGTATTTTGCATTTCATTTTCTGAATCCGCCTTTTCTAAATGACCTAAAAAGAACTAAAAATCTCATTGCCCTTGTGTAATAATAAGAGTTCATTGAAAGGCAAGAAAATATTATACCATACCATACCATATTTATTTGTTGAGCGCTTAAAAACACAGCATTACAACTGACCAAAGCGCTGTACAGTTACAACAAGCAGGACTAAAAGCAAAATATTATAAGTCTTTTAAAACTCAAATGTTTCTTAAAAAGACACACACAAGTCTACCTTGACTTTTTTAGCCATCCTCCATCAATGTCTTTCAACACCATCATCACATCCAAATAACATGGCTACATATTGATAGATTGTTACTATGCTCTCAAATGCAAACGAAAGAAAAGATTACTTAAGACCACACTGTTAAAATAATTAAAAGAAGAAGTTGATGCACAAGTTCTGTTGTGCATTTCTAAAATATGACTAATACATTTTGATGTTTAGTGACATTCTGTGAGATACAAATGGTAAAATACAGCTTTGTGTACAACAACCAATACAAGAACAGTCTCGAGGGCATTGAAACAGGGCCTGAAATTATGTTAACCAGTCTATATGAAAAATGTCTTTCAATCTTTCACATTGATACCTCACCTGTACAGTTGACTTGCAGATCCCTTGTCTGGGCATTGTCAAGTGTGGAAAGCAGAAGCCCACAAAGTTGTTCCTGGAAGATTACAGGTTGCTTTTCAGCAGCAACAGGAGAACTATACAGGTGAGCATATATATAACACACAGCAGTCTTTAGATTTTCATCAGGAAACAACAGTGCTGAATTCAGCTGTTCAATCAGGGATCCTATAACACATAATGTGGATTATTGGTACAAGATAAAAAAATTGGAAAATATTATCTTTCAGTATCTGGATAAAATTACAATTCACATACATTCAGAATGTGCAGATTACATACAGACAAGAACATGGTCTGCATTTTATCCCCAGCATTTTGCATCACTTTAATATCATAATTCCCTTTAGGGTTTCAGGTACTAATGAAGTGTACTGACTGATACAAGTCTTTGCAATAAATTAGTTCTTGGGATGTCCTGCATCTCATTTGATATTAACAGTATAAATAGAAGCAAGCAGTTTTATGCTTAAGACTAGAACAATGTCATAGTGACATCACTTTAAAATTTACTCCTATAGTGGTGTTTGAGCATTGCTCTTAAAATATTTAATCATTAAACAATTCTTTGAAAAAATAAAGTATACTTTAAAGATAATATTTGTTATTAATATGTACTAGATTGCCTGGGTTCACTGGCACACCTAGACTTTGTACAGCCCACTGTAGGAATCATTATAGACAAAGGTCTAATTATGGCGCCACTGAGTGAAGACATGTTTTATGTTGCATGCTCATTAGCACATACAAGCAAGAATCTAACTGTATTCTGCACACAAAAATACTGAGATGATAAACCTATATATGCTTGTAATAAACTTTTTGATGATTAAATGTGAAATGTAAGACTTTATTATGAGATTATAACATGCTCCCTTCAAGGCAGTACAAAATAGTTTATTAAACTGCATGTATAAAATGTGACAATCATAAAAAAATGAAAATGCATGAAAGTAAAACAATGCAATTCAAAATTAAAGATTTATGACCCATAATTTTTTAAGGATGACATATGCATATTGTGACTGGCTGTGTGGAGTTCTAGGTGAGTCTGCATAGATTTTTCCTCTGGGTACTCCAGTTTTGGCTTAGTGTGACTGAATGTGGGTTTAGCATGAGTGTAATCTGAAATGAAGCTGGTCACAGTACATGGATAGTTCCTAGCTTGACTTCCAGCACCATTATAACAGGTAATGGCTTCTCATGTCCCTAAGTTGGATTCACTGGTTATAAAATGGATGGATGGTTATAATTAATGACTTCTGCAGAAAGAAAACTATACTCGCACTGAGAGTCATACTATAAAATATATTTAGAAAACAAACAAAACAAGGAAAATACTGCAAAAATGTGAATCTATTCCATTTAAATCACAAAAGCAGTAAAGAAAGTATAACAAGAAATATAATCATAACATCAGATTATATAATACTACTGCAAATTCACAATGCTTTGAGTATTCATGATATTTCAATGTAATGTGGAGAGGTAATTAAAACTGATTAAAACTAATATACTTGTAGTAAAAAATGAAAAATATATCTCAAAAAGGACACTAGCAAAATTTTACCTTTAATACAGCATGCATCCTGATCTGTGACACTACAAGAACTACAAAAACTGTGAACCTAATCAAGACTCAAATTCATCAATGACATCACCAATAGACTAACAACACAGCTAATGCTTAAACTTGCTGCAGAAAACATAAATATAATTACAGTGCCTTAGTGTCTCAGGGAAGGCTTCAGTTTGCTAAAATGAAATCTCTAAAAATCTTAAAATAAAACATACTTGGATATTGACCTTCACATCAACTTCTACTCACGATTTCTTAAGAGTGTGTATACGCATGTCAGAGGCAGACTTTACTTTCACAACCTAGTATACACTTCATTAATACTGGTAAATGCTTTAGCAGTTATTTAAAACTTAATCAGAGAAAAAATAAAAAAAACTGAAAGGATCTCATTTCTTGTATTGTTGGAAATTTCATTTTTCATAATTCTCAAAGTCTGTATATGAAAATTTAATCACTTTGTCACTCAAAGGAAAATATAAAATAAGGTTAACAAAAACTAATAGGTACACAGCCTTAGATTTTATGCTTGCATTACTCAAAGGAATATTTTTTCAAAAGATCTTATAAATGATATTTAATTAAAAAATAACACAGATACTGCTTTAAAGTAGATTTACCACAATGTAATGACAATGTCTCCACCAAGGCTGGAACAAGATCCAGGAGTTTACCAAGAAAAGTAAATGTGGGCAAGCAAGATCTTTTATTACTGCTGTTGGTGATCTAAAAAAAATAAATAAATAAAAGTTGCAGTAAGTTTTACCGCTTGAAGAGGGCAGTCACTAAGATATCAATTTGTTTTCTTAAATAATTTAACACAGCCACCCCATTCAGTACTGGTTCTTGACATTCACCCAAAGCTGGAACAAACAGCCCAGGCAGTAAAGGTTCCTGACCTACACTCAAAGTTGTCATGATAAGCACCGGTACCTATGACCCTGAAATGAAATAGGCAGGTTCAGAAATGGATGGATGGATTGATAATGAGATAATGAAATGCAGTGTAAAAACTCTCTCAAAGCACAGTTATTAAAAGAAAAAGGAGAAAGGAGATTGACATATTTGAAAAATTTTAAATAAAATGTGTTGTATACATGTATTAATATAGTTATTGAATCATTTGATATTTTTTTCCTTTCATGATTTTGTCGTCTGTTTAATCATTAGATTATGATATTAATCAAGCTCGTTCAACTTATAGTAGTATCACCCTGGCCGGTGGTGATGGCTCAACCTCCCATAGGGCTCCATGGGAGATGGAGTCCTCAACAGCCCAGTTGGGAGCTGGGGTGGCTGCCAGGGAGTGCTGCATGGATTCCGCAGCTCCCTACTCCTGAGGTATCGCCTCCCCCTCGGCCCGCAGTATGTCTCTCGGATTCGTGGGAATAAATCGGTGCCACATCCGAACTATAATACTTACCGCAATTAAAGAAGTCGTAAAATCAACAGGAATGTTAAAGAAAATTACAGGAAAAAACCCAATCTAAATCTGTTAAGTGGTTCTCTCATAAAAAGCGGACAGACATACACATAGACGTTGGAATAGATAGATAGACAGATAGAGAGAAAGAGAGAGACAAAAAACAATAACAAACAACAAGATTACGAGAGCTTTATTGACTTTATCCCTCTTACTGAAAGAGGCACATAACTTACGAATTCGTTCTCTCTTTCAATTAATGTATCGAAGATGATTAAGTTCTGTAGCTAGTTATTAAGGTCCTTGTGTATGCACAATAGCATTCAATTGCTCACAGTTAGTATAGGCTAGGTTAAGATCCCTACACATGTGGGAGAGTGTGTGCTTGTGTGTGTAAAATGCTGCTCTGCATTTTCCTATTGGATTTAGGTCAAGAAACTCATAAAAAACTTAATCTTCACAAGTTTGGATGTGTTTTCAGGTCTCAAATCACTACAATGTCATCACCAATTTGAAAAACCATGGCCTACTTTTGAGGCAGTTAAGAGGTATTTTTTAAGAGAAATAAGTGATGCAAAACAACAATTCAATCTGAAAGAGATAAGACATGACTACAAAATAAAAGATTTATTACCTGCTTTTCACATTCTTCCAAAATGCATTTTATAAATCCCTCTGACTTTACCTCCACAATAAGCTGCAAGAGAACTAAACACATAAGATGATTTCAGAAAGAAAAAAAATACATTCTCATCAAAAATTAAAACATCACCCTAAGATATTTCAGAGTGAAAGCAGAAAATCAGGTTTTGACAAACACTATGAAATAAAATCAACAGAACATGTTCTTGCTGAATACATTAGAGTCTCTTTCACTCCACTAATACAGTTTCTAAATCTATTTTAAAATGTGCCCCACGACTTCAGCAAGATATTTTAAAGATGAAAGGCCATTTAAAATATTTATCAGCTGAACTACACATTACTACATACTAATCCTAAGTAGTGAGTTAGGAAATAACATGAGAACCAAAAATTAAACAAAGATACTTTTATTACTTTAGAATCACATTAGATAAGACTGTTGGACAAACCTTGAATAATCCGCTCCAGCATAGCAGCATCTTCAGTTGTCTGCAGCATACCTAGAAAAATTCAGACTATTATGACAAGCAACTGAGATATACTTGGAACAAAGTAAAAAAAAAAAGTAAATGTATTTGGGCATATCTTAAAAGCAGTGGCACAGTGCTTAAATTAGCTGCCTCTCTGCTTTAGTAAGTTATTGTAGACAAATAGTGTTAAAAATGTTGGATGGATAATCAATGGGTTAAAAGGTGGGAAAGTAGCCTTAATTGTTGTCTCAAATCTACAAAAACATAGTTCTGCTTCCCATTCCATTTACTACATGTTTAGAATTTAGACATTCTTCTTGTATACAAATTTATACCACATACAGTATACCTGTTTCCCCTCAATCTAATTCCACATTAACAATTATTAGATTAGCACTGGACTGTAAATTGTCTGAAGAGTACATAAGAAAGGGTATCTGTATAAATATGACAAATGACACAACAGCATCCCTTCAAAGGTTGGCTCAGTTCCCAGTGAAGCTAGGATTGCTATAGCATCCCAAACATTTTAACGGAAATAGTGGATGGATTGAATATGCTAGGTGCAAAAGGTTTAAAGTAACAGAAGAAGATCCTTTAGAAATGGCATACAATGTATAACAGTTCAAATTTCTGATTTCATTTTCAACCCATTTTCCCTTGACAAGGTGTATAAAGGCAGAGAAAGTCAGACAAGACTTTTCTACATCAAAAGTCAGAAGTATCTCCTTTTAAGGAACTCCCAGGTGTTTCTAAGCCACTTACTTAGAGATGTAATTTCTCAGATCTGCTTTTGAGTGTCTAACATGATCACAATGCCAAACCAAAGGTGCCTTTAATCCACAGGACCTTAAATGGGAATACACATGTAGAAGGAGTTTTGTCCAAGACATATGTTCCAACTTTATCACCTTTGCTCTTTACAACTTTAGCAGCACTATGCCGACTGTATCAAAATATTTACCAGTCTCATTAATGTCTTTTGCCTCAGCAGTAAATAAGACTGAGATGCCATACATACTCGCGGATAAGTCTGGGCTTGATTTTATAGTATAATTTCTGGTATTTTATAATGTCGGCCATATAAGTTGAACGTGGAAAACTCACTCACTTTTCATGGAAAAAAACATGATGTATAACTACCAAAGGGAGATTCTCATCCTAATCATGCCAGTTATTGATGAAAACACTGTTATGTGCAAGAGATCATGGTGAGGTGACACCAACAGGACATTACCATCTGCAAATAGCAAAGAGGCAACCTGTTATCACTAAACTGGATTACTAGTGGGTTTCAGATTGTACCCTAAAATCCAACACATAACAATCATACAGAGAAAGGAAAATAAAGATGCACACTGGTGGTAGACCTGCTATAAATGGATTCAACCTAAAGTTACTTAGGCAAAGACAAGCCCTCCTGCACAAATACTAAACCAAATGGTACATAGCAGTAGCCAAATGAACCCAAATTATTGCCAAAATACCATTAGGTATACTTCCAAATACCTTATTCAAGCCCATAAAAGGTATTGAGTTTGGGAAACTACAATTTTCCTGAAATATTTGTGTAAGAAGATAGACATGGCTGAATGTTCCACTGTTCAGCTATCAGACACCACTCCCAGGGTAGCTGAGATATAGGCATGTTATAAACTCATTGGTTTATATAACATTTTAAAAACAGTTAACCACCCCACTCTGAAAGTCTTCAGACATTGAATCCACATTCCCTGCAAAATCAATGAGAGACACTGTTCACAATATTAATTTCAGTCCAGATCTCATGCAACTGTTGAACTTTAATCACCTCAATAAACACACTTTGAGAAATTCACCTAATCCAACCGAACATTTTTGACACTATTTCCTCTGAAAAGGACATATCCACCAGGCTCACAACATCCTGAAAGTGCCAAGTCCATCTCTTGACAATATGTACAGTTAAAGCCAACATATACTTGCATACCTTAATTGTGTGTTCAAATGATTTTCTGAAATCCATTGGCTATCACCAAAAAGTTTTCTTCATGGCATTACCAAATTCACCCTTACGTGTACTTTTGCTTCAGACACAGAGTCATCTAGTTTCTTTCTTTTTTCAGATAAACGGACAGTGCAGAAAACAACTTTTTCTTTAGGTTTACAGCATCTATCAACACTCTTCTCCACCAATGGTCCAAAGTGTGTAGCCATGAAAGGCAGTGGCTATATCTGATCCTGGTCTTCAACAGGGTCCATACAGACTCCAGGCTTCGCACCATTATAGAGATGTACTAAAGCTTTTCTAGCAGTCAAAGTTGAACTCATTAATTGCTTTTGTTATGGTAGGGTCAAGGTCTCATCCCTGGCTTAAGTGTAATTTGTTTTTTTTTTTACATTTTTATTACTTTCTATTACATTGTAATTATTTTGTACATATTATTGATTGTGTTTGTTTTTTTTTGTGGTTTATGAATTGAAAAACATTTGGTTTACTAATTAGTTTGTTTTTACGCATATTTAGTTGTGTCTAGCTCTTTAAATAATGTCCATTGTATTCCTTATGTGAAGCCTAGTTTGGGAGGGACATCTAATGGTGAAGATGGGGGTCCACCTCTATAATTATTTAAAAACCAGTAACATCAAAAATGGCTGCTTCAGCACAGTATTTCTTTCCCTGTGGATTTTGATTTTGCAATTGTTCTTGGATTATTGGGCCCATGGACTTACAAATTTCATTTAAGATTAAACATTTTAGATTTTGAACTGGAATAGTTTGCTTTCAGGCTTGCCTTTTAGAAAAACCTTTTTTTAATCATTCCAGTCTTTTGTTAAAGACACGCAGAATACTACGAGTGAGAGATGACCATGAGACAGTGATGTCATGTTACCAGATTTTTTGTATTTGGTACCAATACAAGTAAAATTTCATAACACTCAATATCTATTCTGTACCACGTAAGAATAGACATCTCACTCATTTTAATTAAAAGTACCTACATTACTCAAGTGAAAAATATTGTCTTTTTATGTAATATAAAATAAAAATAGCATTCTTCATGTAGTTACACAGTTGTCATTTCAGTAAACTAGTATATACATTTTATTAAAATCAAAATACAATGCAGGGTTTAAACCTACTTTATGGTAGACACTGGGAAGCCCCAGTGTAACAAGTATGGTTGAGTAAGTGAATTCCAAGATAATTCAGGATATGTTTTAACTAAAAACGTTTGCGGTTTTCAGGTTTATACTACAGCAAATGCTCCGGATGTCTGAGCTATCACCAACAAGAAGTGATTAGTTAACAGATTCACATCTCTTTTTACTTAAATGTTAAGAACATATGGCCTAAAATCATATGACAAGGTTACAAAGTCAACTGTTAACCTTTGGCCCAATATTCTCAGATACCAGTTATACATATGAGCAACTACATCCTGAAACGTAGTAGAAAATGTATGACATGCATGACAATACATGAATAAAATTCAAAATGGCCAAGCAATCCTTCATTATTATGCTCCTCCAAATATTCTTCCATTCCCCAGTCTACAATTAGGACTACACTGTAAGTAGACAGTACCTTTTCAAACAACAACTATCCACTACCTATAAAAAGGCAGAATATTCTATTCAACTGTCAGAGAACACATTCAAAGATAGTACTAAAATCTGTTCTCTCCAATTCTTTTGTATTCCCAAACTCTCCTGGGTCCTTTCCTACAGAAAAAAACTAGAGAATGAGAGAAGGAATACATGAACTCCTCAAATATCAATACATCAAATGTACTGGCATTTAACACATTGCTTACAACATCATGTTGATCATTTAATGTTTTTTTACATTTCAGTTTTATATTCTGAAACAAAAAAAGACTGATATTTAAGTGGGATTCCGACTGACACACCATTGATCCATTTACTTTACAAATAGACAAAAACTTAATTTTAATAAATACAAAAATAACCTCTTAATGAGGTATTAAAGATGGTGTCTTCTATTGTGTTACAAACATTTACTCCTTTAAAGTACTCATCAGTTGAAAAAAGAAAAAATACAGTTGTTAGAGGCTAATATTAGCTAAAAACAAATAAAACTTTCCAGCATGAAAGGAGTACTAGGGTGTTGTACCGTGTTTGCCATTATGAATGTAGAGAGAAGTCAAGCAAAATGTCACCTTTTATTGAAAACTAAAAAGATTACAATATGCAAGTTTTCGAGGCAACTCAGTCCACTTCTTGATTACATCTTGACTAAAGAAGGGGCCTGAGTTGCCTTGAAAGCTTGCATATTGTAATCTTTTTAGTTAATATGGAAAATAAAATTAGTATATTTATGTATTAGCATGGGCGGCATGGTGGTGCAGTGGGTAGCGCTGCTGCCTCGCAGTTAGGAGACCCGGGTTTGCTTCCTGGGTCCTTCCTGCGTGGGGTTTGCATGTTCTCCCCGTGTCTGCGTGGGTTTCCTCCGGGTGCTCCGGTTTCCTCTCACAGTCCAAAGACATGCAGGTTAGGTGCATTGGCAATCCTAAATTGTTCCTAGTGTGTGCTTGGTGTGTGGGTGTGTGTGTGTGTGTGCGCACTGTGGTGGGCAGGCACCCTGCCCGGGGTTTGCTTCCTGCCTTGCACCCTGTGTTGGCTGGGATTGGCTCCAGCAGACCCCCATGACCCTGTAGTTAGGATATAGCGGGTTGGATAATATATGGATGAATGTATTAGCATAAATAAATATAGAAAAATGTATAAGCATTAACCTTAGTGCAGATATTAATGCAAGTCAGGCCTGCCAAGCAAATGGTTAAATAAAGGCACACGTCATATTTCTTTTTAATTAAAGCTTAGCTCTGGCCACCAATATAAACTAGCTCGAAGGCCAAGGAAGGGGAAATGATAAGACAGAGACAGCCCAAGAACGAAAGAGAGGGAACACCTGCAGGCTCAAGGCCGACAAAAAAATAAGCGAAGCAGAAAAATAAAGATGAACAATAGACAGTAAAAATACAGATGGCCAGCTGTAGAAGGGAGTCAGGAGATAATAATGGTGGCCATGAAAACTTGGGAAGCCAGCTAGCCAGCTGCAGAAAGGAGTCAGGTGAAAGCAGCAAATGAGCTGCTTCGAGCAAGGTCAGAATGATAAGAAATGATTATATAAACTGTGATTTTTTAACTGTTCGGGGCCTAGCTCGGTTTGGCCTAATTGGGTTGAGTCCATGTTATTGATTTATTGCAATAAAGCTAATTACTCCGTTTGCCTATCCACTGACTCCTACAGCCTTCATTTCAGGTGAAGACCTTTGGGTGTGTCTTTTGCTCCGATAGTTTCGCTTCGACATTAACCAATAAAAGGTGTCATTTTGCTTGACTTCTCACAGCATGAAAGGAGAAGAACTGAAATACAGGGGAATTTCAGAGATCCAACTGCTCTTCAGTGGTCATGCTTCTGCATACAATATTTTATGTAGTCTTGATATTGACAGAAAAAAACTTGCAAAACAGCATAAGAAGTTAATTTAAATAAAAGTGAACAACTATGATTTAATATTATGCATTATGACGTTTTCCAAAAGCAACCATTACATTTACAAAATAAGTTTAAACAATTTTTTAAAAATCAAATCAACAAACTATTTTGGACCCCATAGCCCAAAATATTCCTCCAATGTTTCTTGAAAGCCTTACCTAACAGTGTTCCTAAAAAATGTGCATACACACGCTCATCTTGCATGAGAAGGTCCACTACAACAGCGGCAAAGCGTGATGTGAGATTTCCAAAACAAGAAAGGATGTGTTTCTTTCGAACAATCTGCAGTAAAAGAAGCAAATGTTAATGTATGCTGACTGAACCTTTTAAAATGTGATTTAACACACATCTCAACCACCATACACTATTCTTACATATTACTGTCACTTCACCATGCGCTGAAAAATACTAACCTTCTTGACATTCAAATGTACATTAAGTGACAATTACGGTATACTGTATGCAGAATCGAAGACAAGAGCAAGCATAGTATGCAATACATGACATACAGAGTCTTCTCTGAAGGATAAATTAATATTCATACATTTTTGCTTTTTCAGATGATCACTAATTTCATGCATTATTAATTAACAGTACATATGTAAATATAATGCTGACGAATGTGTACTAATTTAGTGTTGAATCTCATGTTCCACAAACCTGTTTCATTACTTCTCTAGAGTATAAAATAGCCCAAACGTTTTATACAATTCATTCATGCATTCAACTTTCTTATTTCAATACATTGGGTGCCAAACATTACTCTGGAAGCATCAGGAACAAGGTACAAATCAAACCCTGGTAAGGGAGCCATTCCATCACAGGGCAATTTCACATACATCAGGCCTACTTATAGTCACCCATTTACCTAAACAGTATGTCTATAAGATATCATAGAAAACTTGAGTATCTGGAGGAATGTTACACAGGCATGGGGTAGCATACAAATGTCACACAGACAGGACCATGCTGAGATTTGAACCTGGAAATCTGTACCTGCAAATCAGCAATGCAAACCACTATACTAGCATGCAGTCAAGTTTATTCTATCCATAAAAAATGCATAAAAACATATATACTGTAAAAGTTTATTGAAAATAGTTAATCAGTATTAAGCTCTACGAAAGACCAATACATTTTATGTTCCATGACCATTTATGATCCATAACCAGTATTATTAATACATCAATATGACAAGCACAAAAATGTTTTACAATTTTGCACACAACTGCATATTTCTTAAAAAATTGTTAATACTGGATTCAGCACCTTTGGAGGTGGGGTATGGCGAGTCAATAATGTAATAATGTAAAAATCAAGAAAATAACAGTAATATCACAAATTATATTGTCAAACCTAAAAAAAAGAAAAATAAACAAGCCACATATACCACAAAATGTCAAGACAGCTAAAGAAGAACTTGACAGTTATCATATAACTAATTTTAGAAATGTGCCTCACATTGGCCAACTTGACCAGCCATTCCCAACCTTTTGTTTTCTCCAGTACCCCATGTAACATGAAATTCATAACTGGCAATCCCCCAATTATACAATTATTTCTTTTAACAACGGTGGAGATTAAAATTGATCAATGCAGTAGTTCAAAACTGCAAGTAGTGAAAAGACCCACTTACTGAATATCAGTTGATTCATTTAACGAGGGTGTATTTTTTTTCCTTTACAAGACTTGTTCAGTCAAATGACCTTTAATATCTGGTGCCATATTATCATAGATTTTTTTTTTTCTGCACCACTTTCATCCAGATGTCTTGGTGGTGAGTAATATGGACCTTGCCAATTAGGTATGGCATTTTGTGTTTACTTATTAAGTATGTCATTTGTGCTTTATAAGAAATGTTTCTATTATTATTTAGGATTTTCTGTTCACTGTGTAATTTTCTGTCCTTAGAAAGACACAATTAATTTCCTTTTAGTGTGTGGAAAGGGCTCACAATTAATAAGAAGGAATGTAAACATACATTTTAGAAAATCAGTTTGACATTTCTGCTACTGTATGTCACTTTCTTTTCTGATAAGTGTGTGCTCTTTGCCTTACATTTCTCATCATCTTAAGAAAACCATTCCAATCAATCTATTAGATTTCTAACTTAATAATGACATAATCTTTCTTTATACTGTATTCATTTAAGTTATGTTAGTTTTCAATCTTGAATTCTAAGGGCATATAAAAGAACTGCTACAATGTTGTGAGTGAGGATTCTTTGAAGAAACTAATGTCTATAATAAAGTAAGACCAAATCTAAAAGCTGGCAGAATAAAGACATTTAAATGACGAAATACCATTGAAACATTGTATGACACTACATTACACTACTACAGTGCTTCCCGATTGGGGGTGTGAGCAACTGTTGCTGGGGGTGCCAGAATCCATCGAGGAAGAAAAATGAAAAACATTACTTGTACAAAATCTTAATTTATCTATCAATTCCTATGGGCAGGCTATTTCATATCAGTACAATACACTGCTTGTTAAAATGGACACTTAGTTCATAATACCCATGCAGCTCTATCATATGAACTCATTTTTTCATACTTCTTCTCAAACCAAGGGGGTGAGAAATCAGCTTCATCCGTCACAGGGGTGCGATAGTAAAATGAATCGGGAAGCGCTGCACTACTACATAAGCTTTTACTGAAGAATCAAGTCACTTCAAAAACCCCTAGATCTTCCCTTATGCCACCAGTTTAAGAATCACTGAGTTTGACAAGTGACTGAGCATGACTGGACTGTTACACTCTCCCCACACAGAGCTAATCTGGGTCAATGCACCAATTGTCTCTACTAAAAATTTCATTCTCTGGTGTCACCAGCTAAGCACTGCATGCCCATTACAAATTTGAATCTTTTAGATTAGAAAGATGATATCTCATGGTAATGATCTTCTGCCTACTCTGTGGAAAAGACAGCTTCAAGGCTGCAACAGCACACTTACATGTTTATGACATCACACTGGCTCGCTCACAGCCCCTCAACCCAATACTATTTTGGGATTGAAAGAAAATATTTCAACTGTAACAGTTCTGGTCAGGTGTTGGCAAGTACTACACTGGAAGGATGCATCAAGTCCAATAATGTGAAGCAACTTTAGGCCTGAAACATATCTTCTTGAATCATTTTACTCCTTTCACATTCTGCCATTTACAACATCCTGAGAGGGTGAATCTGGCTTTATCCAAAATAACAGTACACATATATACTGTTACTACCTACTCATTACCCAGCCCCACCCACACACACACCCACCGCCTTATTTTTCTATACATTGCCTTTGCTTCTTTTATGACTAAGCATTATCCTCTGATGACGGCTCCTGGCAGGGGCTGAAAGCTCAAGAATAAAAACTACTTTATGATAAGTGATTCATTTTCTCCCTTTGTGGATCTCCAGCTGCAGATATGCAAATCGTATCACAGACCTTCGCATATATATATATATATATATATATATATATATATATATATATATATATATATGTATTGTTTTGAGATAACAGAACCTCATACAATAGTAACATGGGATTAATTTTCCATTTACCTCCATCAACTTAAAGTTGTCAAGTACCTAACATTCACATCTTCTAAATGTTTGAGTTTACCAGAGTAAAACATACACGTACACAGAATAATCTACAAATCCTGTTTAGATTAAGAAGCTTTAAAGCAGCACTGTTATCACATTGTGCCACAGTGAAAACCTTATTTAAAAGATATTTAGTAAGAGTATCTACCATGCTGGACTTACACATGGATGTGCTGTTCAAAAGACCAGATAAAATTTTATTGAATCTTGTCCAGAATGTACTGAAAAGAAAGTTCTGGGAAGGCCACCGTTTTGATAGGCAAGTCTAATAAAATGGCTTGTGTCCAGAGCTGTTTTGTGGATCAAAAAGGGATGGACACACGTTACTCCCCATTCCCACCCCATAACCTTCAATCCCTTTGCACACACTCAAAATATAAATACATACATTGAAATATTTTTTAAATACTGACTCATTTTTGCCACCATCACAAACCTACTTGAGACAGCCTTACTTGTGTCAGTACCACAAACTGATTTCACGTCTATTATGTGAAGTACTAGTACCTTACATTTTATCTTTTGTCAACTGGAAGTGCAAATCTCACTAGGTTTCTGCATTAATAACATATTAGATTTGTTAATATATTTAAATGTAAACATATTTAATAGCATATATTCCAATACTACTTTTCCATGGCTCAGCTGAATTTAGTGATGTATAAAACTGCTTAGGAAATCCTGAGTACAGTTGCTCTGATATGATAAATGCTATGCATAACTCTCATATTAGGTGGATATAAATTATGAAATCTACTATAACAAAATCAAAATTGTTTGTGGATTCGTAAATAAGAAAAAAGGGCTTTTTTTTATGATGATCGCTAAAGATTTACAAAAAGTTTACCGAGAGTGTTTGGTCCTCAAGCATCTCCACAACACAGGCTGTGCACAGAAGACAAGAATTGCCGGACATTTGAACAACTACTGTCCATTTATTGTCATGCCTGTAATGAATCCTTTCACATAAGATGTTCAAATCCGCCATTTTTCAACTTGGTTGGTTTCTTTTGTTTATCTGTTTGGCAAATTTTCTCTTTTCTTGTTTGTTGTCTTCTACAAACTGCACACAAAAAAACTGCATCATTTTCAATTCAATAATAAGCAAAAAGTACAGAATCTTAAAAGAGACAAGCTTTGTAAATCATGTTAATGATACTTTTCAGGCTTTTCTTTAATTTCTACGTCGATTTGGTTTCTGAAATGCACATGTTGCAAGGATTAGGAGCATATTCTGCCAGTTCTGGTTGTAAGGCAAAAATTAACTCTGAGCAGGGCTTGTCTGTCAATGTGCTCTGCTAAATTATTTGGATAAAACAACCCAAAATGGTGGTCTTTAAGGCTCCAACATTTATAAATATTCAAGAAAATATTTATCCTTTCATGCTGCTATTTATAAAATTCAACTCAAATGATTGTTTTTAAACTTGTACTTTGAGCCAACAGCAGTATAAAAAAGTGCACACACAAAAAAAAAAACAAAACAAGGACCACACCATAAACACGAAACAGACATTTTATTTCACTTTAAATTCTGGACATTAAAGAACCTGTGCCAGCACGGTGTCTACAACTGCTGCTTCATGGATGTAGAAAATTACGTTTAAATTTTAGGGTTGTTAACTGTGTGCAGCTTGTACAGTACATTTAAGTGCCACGCGTTAACACAAGTCGAATAACAACTCTAAACTGCGCAGGTGCGAGTGTGCACGCAGCCTCAACTTCTAAAGTTTACTCCCGCCATTTAGCCTGTTCTGCTGGTATAGAGTTGGGTTCCCAACGACTTAGAAAATTGGTGAATGTTTTATTTGGAAAATATAAAACACCATATGTGTAAATTTAAAAAACAGTAGCAGCGAAGTCTCCCCCACGGAGCCCAACGCTAGAATGGGTACGGGAAAACATGCATCATCCCCTCAAATACGTTATCAATTCTTCAAACCAATTGTACGTATGTATTTCTGTAATATTCCAATTTCTGTATATTTCTATATTTTTATCCCAATAAATATGTTATGAATTCGTCAAAACACTTTAATGTTTTCCTTTGTCGTGTTGACTATTTCTCGATTAAATTTACTCTGATGTTTAAATGACAGAGACAACCGAATTAACATTTGGAGCCAAATTCGTGGGCATAATGATTTAAACATAACGAGGCCATAATCTCTAAAAGCTGTCTACAATAATTACAGAAGTAGTTACCGTGACTTCACTCGACACTCAACTATAACCCACGTTAAACAAAATAAGCCACGGCACATACATTTAAAATGTATCCTTTTTAAGCATCTGGTTAAAATATAGCCTATTTGTTTATAACTGAAATATGAAACAATTATATAAAACCCCATAATTTTAAAAGTACACAACAAACACTGCGTTCTCCTTGCCTGTGGTCAAATTCTGCGTGAAGCTTGCGTCGTAGCAAAGACGCGTAGTTAGCCATGTCCCATGCGCATGCGCGACTTTTCCCGTTGGTCACATGACCTTTCGGGAGTAATCGGACACATTGATTGGTAGAATATTCCTCCCTCTCCAGTAGCTCATGAGTACTGGTTTGACACCGAGATGGCTAGTTTAACTGTAATGAGTTTGAAATTCTAAATCCTCCCTAAATGTAAAACAGCACTTTTCGTATTAACTATTATTCGCTATTCTTTCCCGCTTCTTTTTTTACTTCAGGTTTTGTTTACAGTGTGCCGCTCTCTAGATTTTTTATAAACGTGTAGCCGTATATTCTTTTATTTTTTTAAAACGGTTTTGTGGTGATTTTAGGAGAGGGAATTTTTAAGTATATTTCAAGCGTTGTCTTGGTTTGCACAATAACGATCTAGCTGCTCTTATAACGTTGTCGCCATTACCCATCCTCACTGCATCCAACTGAGACCCTTTTCCAAAGATTGCGAACTAACTTAATTGGATCTATACAACTGGTTATATTATTTGCAAAAGTTCTTATACTTTCTGTTGAAGGAACACTTTTAATGTACAAATTAAGACCGTATTACCGTTATACTGTAAGCGTACTAGAGTGACTCTCGGCTCAACAGATTTGAAAGACGCAAACTTTAAATTTTACAACTGCAAAAAAAAAAAAAACGACCCCAGTTATCAGTTATGCTTCGTCTCTTAAGTACATTATTTAGGGTGTCTTAGTTACGTCATTTTAAACATTTGGCTCAGAATCAAACGAGGTCATACAAACAATAATGTTTTTGCGTTTATATTTAAGCCTTTTTCTACATCAAGGTGCTAAGTGATAGCAGCCATTTCATATTTGATATTAGCATTTTTTTCTTTTAAGGTTTTAATAAATATCATTTACATTTATAAATATGTTAAACATTGATCACGACATTATAAACCAGGGTATCCAACTCCAGTCCTGGAGGGCCCCAGTGGCTGCAGGTTTTCATTCTAACCCTTTTCTTAATTAGTGCACTGTTTTTGCTGCTAATTAATTTCTTTTGAATCAATTTCAATTGACTTGTTTTTTTAAGATTTATTTCCCCTGAATTTCTTCATTGTTCCTCTGAATTGCTTCATTTCTTTCCTTAAACAGAAATGAAATGTGAAGTGAGTGAGCCAACTAAGACCAACTAAGTCAGGGTCTGAAACACCAACCAATTTCACGCCAACCAGTTGCTTAATTAGGTACGGATTCTTGTCGTTAATTAAACCCGTTCTTTAATTACATGGCTTGTTGCTGCTCTCATTATGCAAAGCCATACATTTCTGAAATTGCTGATTTTCTTTTTTCTAAGAGCAGTGTTAAAATGTTTTGGGGACCTGAGCAGATCAACATCCTTGAGACCTTCATCTTTCTTTATTTTCAGATATTGTATGATGGACACACTTTGTTGGTCATGTCTTGGCTCATTTTGTATCTCATTATTATTTGGCAACTAATTAAGGAAAAAGAAACAATTAAGGGGCCTAATTGTTCGAGAGCAAGTTGATTAAAATGAATTCAAAAGAAGTTAGTTAGGAGCAAAAACAGGTCACTAATTAAGAAAAAGGGTTAGAATGAAAACCTGCAGCCACTGGGGCCCTCAAGGACCAGAGTTGGGGACTCCTGTTATAAACAGTTTAAACCGGGATAGGCTCCAGCTCCCCCAAACCTTGTTCAGGAATAAGCACGTTAGAAAATGATTGACTGACATATACCTTAACAGGCATTACTATCTACTTATTCAGAAACTAATCTTTAAAGCTTCTATCTAGCTAAATCGACCGGTTAGTTTGCTCCTGCATGCACTTGTAAATCATCATAATAAAACTAAATGTTCCTGAAAGTAAAGTAAAAGCCAGTTTTGCAGTTTTCATACATATTCTTTTCTAAAATTAACACAATTGTGAATTACTAAAATGTTAGTTTCCTTAATCTGCCTTGTATCTACACTTCAGATATTAATTCTATAAAATCTATACATATTTATTTCAAATATTACACATACAAGCTCTTATTTTTTTGTGTGTAGTAAGTGAACTAACTTGCATGTGAAATGAAAGCAAAGTAAACAGGGGTTAGCTATAGTGTGTAGTCCGAGGAAGCAGCAAGTTTAAAATGACATATTGGGCTTTTAAAATTTCATACTAAAATTTGAAATTGACTGTATTTTTAATTTGATATACAGTATTTTATTTTATTTTTAAACACGCATCGTGTTTTTTAAGTTTGGTATCCAGCTTGGAAAGTTCATAAATGTGATATCAGCTATTTGAAATTGATAATTAGTTCTTTGGAATTTGATAACAGCTTTTTGAAAGTTAATGTCCAATCATATCTTGAAAGATGTACAGGTGGTCTTTAAATGATGAACAAACTGTATGTCAGTACAGGAAGATAACAATGCTACATGTACTAGGTAATATTCTTATTCATATACAGTATAGTAAAGTGAGGAGTTCAACTGTAGTCATCATTTCATCAATATTTATTGTTATTGTACGTTTTGCAGTTTGCTTGTTCTGACAGAGCAGACAATTACCATATTCCCTTTTCCCTTTTATTGAAAAGCATCCTGTGTCAGTGGCAAAAGTGAAAATCATTTGTGGAAGAAAATACAAATTAAGCAAATTAATTGTACTTTTTGCTTCATGGAAAGTAAAATAAAAAAAAAAAAACAGATCAAGTCAAAACCACAGTGTAAACTTACATTATGCCATTGATAGACATGTGCAGAACATTTTTTTTTAATAATTGTATGAATGTATTATAGCTTGCTTATTTGAAACCAACTGAATATATAGCACAGATGAGATAGGTAAAAACTTGATAGCAAATTAATTTTTTTAATCATAATAATCCATCAATATACAAATGACACTTAATCCTGCATTTAGTCTTTAGATAACTGAAACCACACCAGTGTTGCAAAGGGTTCAAGACAAGATACAATTCCTTGATGGGACTCAGATCTCAGGGCATTGCTATGGCTGTAATAATTTGAATGATATATAACCATACTTTACCATCTGATTAGTGCACACAGTAAGGAGACAATCACAATCACAAACTATCGATTAAAATGTTAGCACCACTGCACTCCTTTGCTAACTTAGAGCTCACACCCACTTGTAAAGAACAACTGCTGCAAATCAGTACAAAGACACTAAAACAGTGCTTTATTTAATGAATGATTAGCTGAATGAAGAAACAAATGACAATTAACTTGACCTAGTCCTTGGATGACTTGTGTATATGCAACACTTTCAACCCAACATACTGTAAGTATATCATTTTAAAAATTGAAGGAACTGAAATAAAGATATTTTGTTGGAATGTTATGAGTCAGGAGATGTATGCTAGTTCAGGTGTTGTTTCTCTGCATCATTTGTAGTTTTGTTAGGAGTAAAAATAAACAGTTTCCTGCTGTGGCTACTCCTTACATTTGAGGATTTCACACAAGGCATCTCAGGCATGTATTAATGTCTATTACTGTCAATTTCTGAACTTGTGCCTCATTAATATCCATGATGAAACAGGTGCTGATGGGGAAATGGTTGCACTTGAACTGGAAAGTCTAATTAGATGGCATTAAAGGAATCTGCAGGATCTTTATCGCTTTCTTAATATTGTCACCTCACAACTATTGAATATTTTTGTATTTCATGCAACTTTCAGGTAAATTCAAATTGCCTTCTTTAGTTAATTTTAGCAGAAATAAAACTAATACAACCATTAAAACTTGCATTTCCAATATCATATCCAAACACATATTAGATGTGCATAACTGTTTCTCAACAACTGGTCTTTTTCTTGCATCTGTTAAAGGATTAAATTGATTGTACCCAATTGAAAATTGTACCCAATGTGAGAGGAGTTTTGCTCCCTTTTACAATAAAAAAACAATATGGTGTGCGTAGTGTATACATCTGTTAATTCATTGCCACCATTTTGTTTCAAAATAAATACTGTACATTTTGTAAAAGAATAAAAAAATCTCAACAGCTTTTGTTTTTAAATTGAGCTACCCTTAAAATGTCCACCATTTTTCTTAAAAATCCATCCAGGCATTTCTCTGTAGCCTAGAAATAAACAAACAAAAACACATGATTTATATATAATTTGTTACAGAAGACTTGAGAATATTATACAGGTAAAGGATCCAAATCTATTTAGCAGTCACATCTAAGTAAATCATTCTAAATACATTATGTAAATCATGACATTTGGTTGCTTTTTCTTTAGCTCAACAAATGGATCAGCAACTCTCTGAATTTTAATATTTAAATACATATTCTGGTTTTGAAAATGTTTTGAATTTACACTTCACAAAACTGATATTTACATTAGTGTGTTTTCAGTTTTCTGGAAGTTTAACTATGTTTTAAATAAGTTTATATTTAGAGATACTGTATTTTTTTTCCTTGCAGCAAACTTTGTCTGTAGTAGTTTGTGACAAATTCAGATCTGTAACATTTTATAATTGTGATACTGTGCAAAAAAAGAAACGTACACTTTGATCTGCGGCCCTTTAATTTTACTGGAATTAAGCTGGAACTGAAATCAAGTCTGGTCAGATATTTAGTTTGGACTGAATGGGGACAGTTCAAATTTCAGATTTTTAACATACTGCTTTGTAAATATCAATAAATGACAAGTGTCAAGTAAGTTGGAGAAGCAGCACAATTTTGAAAACATGCACCTGACGAAAAACATGTTTTCATGTATAACATTAATTACAGAAATGAAATGTAATATATCAGAAGTAGCCTTGCTTTTTAATTGCAGTATGCATACACTTGTGGTTTAATGCATACGCACAGTCACTTACTCAGTTTGTTTAATATCTTGAACCTAAGAATTTGTCTCAACCTTAATATTTCAAGAGAGTTTATGCTAAAAACATGTTTGTCTCCAGATGCTGTTAGCCAGGACAGCCTGGATATTTATTGACTAGCATTTTATATCTCAGATTTGCTTGCACTTAACTTCCCACTCAGCATTGCAGAGCAAGATGAAGCTGTCCTTGGCTATTGACCCCTTTGAACAGTATATATGTATGTGTGCGCATGTGGGCAGGTGGGGGGCGTTCATATTAAAAATAAACAAGCCCTGCTTGACATCACCAGCCTGCATGGCAAGTATTTTTAGATAATATTGTATATTTGGGTGTTCTTGGGTTAGAGTATACATAATTCAAAGTTAGTGGTATAATTGATTTTTTTTTTTCTGATCTAGAAACAACATTTTTATCCGACACATTTTTGAAATCAGAGCTGGTCAGGGAATGGAAGAAAATCTGTGTGATTAAAGAAATATAAGCGTGCCTAAATAACAGAACATTTCAATATACCATACATAAAAACATTTTACATTTTACAGTTGGAAAATATTTCTAAGTTTGTGATTTTTATTGGTTTTCTTCTCAAATTAAACACTTCGTGCATAAGTCTCAGGCCTTCTGCTCCAATTTTAAAAAAAATGTTTACAGCTAAATTTAAATGAACATAATCCATAATTGAGGTGAGCTGCAGAAACCGTGTGTCGTGCTATGAAAGTAAACAGACAGATTAGATTAAGACCAGTATTCGTCGCTATGGCAGCACTCGGTGTGGTTAATATAACGTGTCCTAAATAACACTTTTGTCTTAATACATAACAAGCCTCAAAAGCCCGACAACCACAAAAACAGCATGCAAATAAGAATGATGAACTCATGACGTGGCAACACCCACACAGCACGGCTCAGCATGTCTTCCTCTTCTTCCACAATTCAGTCACTCCATAGCCAAGAGCAGAGGAGAAACAAAAATAGGTTTCAGTTGATATGCCAATACATAAAGATGAAAACTTAAAACATCGATAGATGCTTTCTGCTGTATTGAACTCCCTGCAGAATTAATTGTTTGTATGATACTTGGATTTAATAACTTTCTTCTAAAAAGACTAAAAGCAGGAATCTGTCATGTACCAGTTATTACCTTGCCTCCTCAGTATTTTGTCTGATGATTATTAGTAATTTCAAGTTAAGAAAAAATGAAAATTAAAAAAAAAAAACTATAAGCTCCACCTAATCTTACAGTGATGAGGAATATTATTCAGTGGTTAAAACTTGTGTGTATAGTGATAATCTACATATTATAAAATTTAGTAGAAGTCATTCATTTGTAAGGTGTTTTCAAGAATATTCCTTTACTGCTATTCTAGTGAACACTGCTGCCTCAGATCTCCAGGTGCATGTGCTGCACCTTCTACTCAGTTTTGTCCTCATACTCTGGTTTTGCTCATGCATCTTTAAGGATGTTAATTTTGGCTTAATGGGAGTCAACAGTTAACCAGGTAGAAAAGCCTCTGTAGCCATAAAACTTGATTCAATAAGTGTGAGATGATTGTAAGCAGTATTGAGGATACAGGCCACAGTCTTTGCCAACAGCATCAGACACAATGTATAGTCCAATTCTGGACAGATGACTTTCACACCTCACACTTGCTCATACAAGGTTCATTTAGAGTTACTAATTAACCAAATATGCATATATTTCTTTTATTGGGAATAATTAGGAAAAAACAGTTGTGGACACTGGGGAGCACAATGATACAGAAGTTAATGATAATGCAACCATTACATGGGCTTCCTGAATCATACTAATCTCTGTTTAAGTTTTGTCATGTTACTGAAAATATTCTTTATCTCATAATTTCATTCACTTATACACACAGATTATGCTTAACCCTTCCTTGGTGTATCTTGGTATGCCTATCATTGTAAATTGTACACCCTTGAAACTACAGTACTATACAAAAGGAAAATAGGCCAATCTGGAACTAGCAGTGAGTAAAATGTAAGAAGGGAGAAAAATATGCCAGGCAATTTATACAGGGTGCTTTTTTAAATAAATGTTTTTTTATGAAGTTTAGTTTGTAACAAACTTGATTTACAGTTGTCACATACACGCTCATGGGAGGCAGCTAAAGGGCTTGAGTGAGGGCAATTCCGAATCTATCTGGGATGAGGCAGAGTGCACTGACTCTTTTTCTTACTTTCCATTAGATCATTCACGGGAAGTTCCACCTGGCCCTGTTGACATCACTTCTATGTCCGAACCTATAGAGGAAGGCCTTGCCGGTTCCGGTCCCCTTGATGTCACATCCGGGCTCGAGCCTATGGCTAAAGACCTTTCCGATCCCGGCCCCTTTGATGTCACTTCCTACGCTGACCTTTAAAAGCCTCCACCTTTTCCCTGTTCCCTCAGTTCTGTTTTGGACTCCAGTTTGTGCACATCAGTGCTGTCATTTATTTGCAATTTGCAGCCAGGAAAATAAAATAAACATGTATCTGCCCCAAACTTTGCTATGGCTCTTTGTGGAGTTTGTGACACAGTATATCTGAAAATATTATTCAGCTTTTTAAAATACGTAAAAAGTCTTAATTTTATGGTTGTCTGCTGTGTGCTGTTTGATTACAATGGCAGGGAGTTTGGTTCTGCTGGTGATGGTCCAGTTTGCATCAATAAAGTTCGTAATTTTTAAACATTGCAGGCATCATTAAATTACAAGTCTCAGATTTGAAAAGTAATATAATTTTGCAGATATGCTCATGACAAAAAAGGTTTTACAAGCAAAGTGCATATTTTATAAAAGACATCTAACTTTTTGTGAGCTTGCATCTTCCTAAAAATCTAGACGATTCAAATGTTGAAACAAATACTATGTAACTTGTTAGTGTTATTTTTTTACTGTAGAAATTCATATTTACTGCTAACCTATTCAAATTCAGCTTCAAATGGGGATTTTGAAAGAATTTCTTTGGGGAGAATATCGATTGGCCGCTACTTTACAACTGTAAGAGACTGCATTACAATCCTAGCTCGATCATCGCCTGTGAGGACTTTCTTCCGATGTTTGAATGGGTTTAGTTTATGTTGCCTGCCACATCCATAAGATGTGAAAGTTAGAATGCCTCACTGGGTCACATGTTCTGGGCCTGCACCAAATTAACATCATTCTGGACCAAAATGTTTAATTACCTTTCAGACCGCCTTGGTCTAACAATCCCTCCTAACCCGTTAACAGCTGTGTTTGGGGTTCTTCCAGATGGGTTTAAAGTGGAGAAGGACAAACAAACTGTGATTGCATTCACTACACTTTTGGCACGCAGACTTATTCTGCTAAACTGGAAGAACCCAAACTCTCCTCTTTTAAGTCAGTGGGAAACCGATGTTTTATACTATTTGAAATTGGAAAAAATCAAATACTCAGAGGATCTGTACAGACTTTTTTCAAAACATGGCAGGATCTATTCAGTAATATTTTAAAATAAGCTCTTAAAGCACAGAGGAAGCAATTATTTCTGTATTTCTTTGTCTTCTGCATTCATCTCTATTGGCTTATCAAACATTAATTTAGGTATGTTTACAAGCCTTAAATTTTACGCCGTTTGCCTTGCTCTCTTTCTCAGGGGTGGGGGTCGACTTATTCTTATTTTTACTTTTTGCAAAAATTGATTGTTTTGTATGGAATGATTGCAATAAAATCAATACAATTTCAAAAACAAACAAAAAAAAAGAATGCAATTGACTGTGCGCGTGACTGTTCCATGCGTTGGTGCCCCATCTTAGGTTAGTTCCTTCCTTGATTAAAGCTGTTGTTGTAAGCTCTGATTTCCTGGGAATCTTAACTGAAATTGATGGGTTGTAAATGGATGGACTAAATCATGTAAAATCATCTATTGAGGAGTATAATTGTATTGTTTAAACATTTTTATTAATGTGAGTTTATACGTCTTTTTGTAAAACTTCTTACACTGTGCCTGCCCCCATTTCTGTTAATGAAATATTGCTTATGTAATTTTTCCTTTTTTGAAAATGTTATGTTTTATCTAGTATTGAATGGAGATAGTAGGTGAAGCTGTTAAATACAGTGCATATGCAAACTATACTCAGGAACAGTTCAAATGGTACTAACTAGTCATCTGTGTCCAGTAAGTGGCAAATATGTGGATGTTAATGAAATACAAGTCAAGGTGTGGAGAATATCAGAGAAGTAGATGCGAAAATACTGAGCATTCATTATGAATATATCATTTTAATTTCTGCAGTTATGCATGAGAAAATGTGTGAAGAACCTTGTCATTGAGGAAGGATATAACAGAAACCATGTTAAACAAGTTTAATGTCTGGATATTAACACTGTAAAGTTTGGTATGCATTCTCAGAAGTGTAGGTTTCAACATAAACCTTCTTTCCAGCCTTTATTTTAGGTTTATCAAAAGTAAGTTGGCCATTTCTACCCAAATTCTCATGCCCAGTTTGCACAGCCTAAGGTATGCAGCAATTGGTTGCTCCTATTAAAAAGCTTGGCTTCAATTTATGCAGTTATTCATGCAATAATAAACTAGAAATTTAGAGCTATCCACTATTTTAATAGTAAATCTGAATGTGTGTTTGTCTGGTATGCAAACCTTTCTCTACCAAATTCTGCACTGGATCTCAATTTGTACAGGGGAAGACCGTAGGCTATATTAATTCCTATATTTTTATTTTCTCCCATGCAGCATTCGATACTGTATCCCCTACTAATTCCACTAAAGAAGTAGATTTTAGCTTTAATATCAAATTTGTTGCACAGTTCAAAAGTGATATTATTGAAGCAGGTCTTTGTTTTGGTTTCAGTGTTATCTTTACAGAGTTCAAGATATTTATTTTGTCTTATATTCACTTATCAGTAATAAAGCAACATCAGTAAGGAAATCAGATAATTTCTTTTATGTGGTCATCTTTGTGGTAGCTCTTTCCTTTTAGCAAAAGACAAACTTTAAATAGACCCTTGTAAACAACAAAAACTACAGCTGTATTACAACATATAAAGATTTATGAAGTTCTAGTTATTGAACATATTTCACAATTTGTAAATGTTTTCTTTATTCTTTAGCTAAGCAATATTCTGTTTTTATGAGATTGATGAGGGCATAAACAGGCTAAATCATTTGTTTTGAGACCATAAGCACGCGTTTTATTGAACCTAAATGGTAGGCCAGCATAATTCAATTGAAACCTACACTCACTTAAAATATACCAGAGGCCCAGAAATAAATGGAAGCATTTCTAAATGATTTTTTTTAACTTGGAAATTGTTAAAGGGAACATGAAAGCTGTCATACTTCATTGTTACACAACATTGTATCACAATGGATTTAACTGTTTTTTTTTACATTGATCAACAGAATAAGACTCTTTAATATCAAAGTGAAAACAGATTTCTGCAAAGTGGTCTCAATCAATTACAAATATAAAATACAACATAATAGGTGTGGGCAGCACAGTGGCGCAGTGGTAGCGCTGCTGCCTCGCAGTTAGGAGACCCAGGCTCGCTTCCTGGGTCCTCCCTGCATGGAGTTTGCATGTTCTCCCCGTGTTTGCGTGGGTTTCCTCCGAGTGCTCCAGTTTCCTCCCACAGTCCAAAGCCATGCAGGCGATCCTGAAATTGTGCTTGGTGTGTGTGCCCTGCGGTGGGCTGGCACCCTGCCCGGGTTTGTTCCTGTGTTGGCTGGGGACTGACTGACATAACAGGTCACATAAGTATATAACATCCCTAAATTATCACTGCTGCAGCCATTCCATTTAAGAAGTTCCTTAACTTTTTAAACTGAGATCACCTATCTGGGGTTTTAATTGATTGTAGTCTAAATGCAGTTTATCTGGACTTATGCAAAGTCAGAATGGTGGTCACAATGAAGAGAAATGAACTCCCCAAATAACTCTGCAAAAAGGTAAATGAAAAACATAAGTTAGGAGGTGAAGACAAGAAAAGTCACTGAATATCCCTTGCAGTCCAGTTAAATCAGTCATTAAGAAATGGAAAGATTATAGCAGAGGTGGAAATCTGCCTGTAGTAGGTGATCCACAGATAGAGTGTGCAAGAAGAAGACTAATGAGAGGGACCACCAAGAGAACTGTGATAATTTTGAAGGAGTTCTAACATGATACAGTGGCTGAAACTGAAGAGGCTGTGCAGGCAACAACTGTTATCCAGGTGATCCACCAGCCAGTCACAGCTTTATAGGTGAGTGGCTAAGAGCAAAGTGCTGTTTAAAAATAAAATATATGTTACTTCTTGGCAAGAATTTACCATAAGTCAGAAAGAAAAAGGTACTATGGCCTGATGTGGACGAAATTGAGCTTTTTGGCCATCAAACTAAAAGCCATATTTGAGCACTGCACATTATCAAAAATATGCTGTCCCCACTGTGAAGCCTGGCATTGACAGGATCATGCTGTGTGGATGCTTTGCTGTAGCAGACCCTCTAAGGCTTGTGTGGTTTGAGTGGAAAATTAATGCAGACAAATATCCAAAAATCCTGAATGAAATTTTAATGCAGTCTACAAGAAAACTTCACCTTTGCGAGAGCACTTTCTTTAAAGCAAGACAATGGCCCCAAGCATAAAGCCACAGCTACACAGAAGTGGCTTATAGAAAACAGTGTTAATGTGCTAGAGAGGCAGAGTCAGAGTCCAGACCTCAGTCCAATTGAAAATCTATTGCAGGACTTAACAAGAGCTGTTCACTCAACAATCCCCATGCAAACCCATCAGTGTTTGAGCAGTTATGTAAAGAAGAATGGGTATCACTGCAGTGTTCAGACGTGCAAAGCTGACAGGTCTGTGCACAAAGACTCAAGGCTCTCATGGCTGCCAAAGGTGCAGCTAGTAAATACTGACTTCAAGCAGATCAATACTTAATGTGTTCATGTATGTTGTGTTTTATATTTTTAAGTAATTTAGACCACTTTACAGAGATCTGTTTTCACTTTGACATTAAACAGTAATTTTATGCTAATCAGAAAAAAGGCAAATTAAATCCATAACAACGAAAAAAAATTTTCAAGGAGGTGCATACTTTTTCTAGGCACTGTAGCTGCTAAACGAAACAATTGCTATAAATATTTAAAACATACAGTACAGTAATTCTAATAACCAATAGCCAAACTTAAATGAATGAGGTTTAAGCCTTGAGTTAAATGTTGACAGACTAAAGACCGACCTCTTTAGTCTTGATGGCAGATCATTTTGGAGTTTAACAGCCCTATAACTAAAGAATCTGCCTCCCATAATGCACAAATACTCTTAAGGTCACTCTGGAATTTAATCATGAAAGCTCTTTAGAGCAGTGGTTCTCAACCTGTGGGACGGGCCCCCATAGGGGGGCGCGAAGTAACAAAAAGGGGGGTGCGAAGATGTGAAAAAAAGAAAACAGGAATCAAAAATATGAAAAACCATCTGTTGAAACCAAAACAAATTAACTTAAACTACATTCTGATACTAGAACAATAAATATAGAGTTAGATAAATGTCGATAAAAGTTAAGTAGGTATAATAAAATATGCATCTACATTTTAAAAAAAAGTTAGGGGGGCATGATTAAAACTTTTATGAAAACTCGGGTCGCAAATACTTAAAGGTTGAGAAACGCTGCTTTAGAGTAAGAAGAGGACTGGGAGGATCGCAAAGTCACTTACAGCTTTTAAAAAGGGGGATTTTAAAATTGTCTAAAAACTGTGAATGAGTTGTGATGGACGGCCGGGGCCCATGCCTGGCCGGGATGCCCCTTCTCTTATATATTCCAGGGGAGCATGCATGCAGTACCTCTCCAGGACCACTTGGTGGCAGCCCCCCAGGGTGACTGTGGTGCCTCAGATACCTGCAGGGCTCCATGGAAGATGGAGTTCTCCACAGCCCTGTTGGGATCTGGGGTGGCCACCAGTAGGTGCTGCAGGGGTTCCTGGGCTCATCTGGGCCGTAGTTCAGCCACACCCGGAGGTTCAATTGGAGACAGGTGGTCAAGTACCTGAAGCACTTACGGGTGAACTATAAAAGGGGCCAGCAGCCACCACTCTGGGAGCCTGAGTCGGGAGGAGGAGGACAACACTTGCTGAGAGGAGCGGTGGTGCAAAGAGTGGTGTGTGTTTTGTTTTGGTGCTTTTGGGACTGTGTACTGCCTGTGAGACACTAAGAAGATGTGCCATCATGGGAGAAGAAAAATAAAAGATCATTTGCTTTTATACGTGCCTCCGGTGTCAGTCTGTGTTGGGTCAGTGCCTATATAGCGTCTTTGTTACACAGTGTACTAATTTATCGAAGGCATCATGGTAATAATTCCACTTATAATCCTCACTGCTGTGTTTTGAATAAACTGTTGAGTAGTAAAAAAAAAAAAACAAAACTGTATGAGTCAATTCCACTTCGAATGAATGAAGTACTTTCAGTAGTTAGGAATCTGCCTCAGTTTCATAGATAGATAGACAGATACTTTATTAATCCCAAGGGGAAATTCACATAATCCAGCAGCAGTATACTGATACAAAAAAAATAAATTAAATTAAAGAGTAATAAAAATGCAGGTAAAAACAGACAATAACTGAATAATGTTAACGTTTACCCCCCTGGGTGGAATTGAAGAGTGTGGGGGAGGAACGATCTCCTCAGTCTGTCAGTGGAGCAGGACGATGACAGCAGTCTGTCACTGAAGCTGCTCCTCTGTCTGGAGATGATCCTGTTCAGTGCAGTGGATTATTCATGATTGACAGGAGTTTGCTTAGCGCCCGTCGCTCTGCCACAGATGTTAAACTGTCCAGCTCCATGCCTACAATAGCGCCTGCCTTCCTCACCAGTTTGTCCAGGTGTGAGGCGTCCTTCATCTTTATGCTGCCTCCCAAGCACACCACTGCGTAGAAGAGGGCACTCGCCACACTGTCTGGTAGAACATCTGCAGCATCTTATTGCAGATGTTGAAGGACGCCAACCTTCTAAGGAAGTACGGGTGGCTTTGACCTTTCTTACACAGAGTATCAGTATTGGCAGTCCAGTCAAATTTATCATCCAGCTGCACTCAAGTTAGAAAATGTATGCATGGCGTAACAACCGGGGCAAAGCAACATGATAACAAAATGTAAGTAAGTCACAACCTACAATAATGAAATGTCTAGCCTGGATATGTTAGAATGCACATAACATTTGTTTTGCTTGCTAAACCAGTCAAGAAAAAAATACCAAAACTGCATGTTATGATAAACTCTTTTGGATTTAACTGATTGTGAAAGGGTTAATATATACAGTTCACCACACTTAAGGACAAACAATGCAATAATTCCTTCCTCAGTAGACATTTTGTTTTTGAGTTAAAACAGGCAGAAATAGAAATTCCCTGTGGTTTTCACTATGGATTCAAAACATTAGCGTAGTCATTTTTCTGCTAACTAGCACAGTGGCTTATCTAAATCTGTACAAACATTTATCAACACAACTAGACATTTTCATACTATTATGTGCTTCTTCATAACAGGCTCTTTACAGTCAAAACATTTTGCAGGGCATGGACGGTTCTTTATTGACTTTTTTCTTTCCACAAAATATCACTTCTTGTAGTTGCCATGGAGCTATATGACTAAGTAGCTAAATATGGTGTCATCTGCCTGGATTATCTTTCAAATGTTGCAACTTTAGCCAGAGATGGCAGCCCTCCTCATCGAGCTGCACTGGCCACACTGATTGCTGTAAAGACTTGGGTCAAATCATTCCAGTTTCACAGTTAATATTATTTATGCATTCATTTTATCTGATATTTAATATGACAATTAAAAACAGCATGTCAAAGCTCATTTCAACAGTGTGGTCTTGCTTGACAAACTAGAATTTAAAAATTGAACTGCAAATGAAATTTTCGGCACAATATTGTGAACTAAAAGGTAAAAAGCTTGAAGTAAAGCAGCTAAAAACAGTTCCCTGTGCACCAAATGAATTCTCAGTTCTTTGTAGCATTATGTTGTAGTCGATTGTTTCAGTACGTGAGCACAATTGAAAACACAATGATGGCGAGTTCTTCTATTCGAGGAAATTAAAATATCCTGTACAACAAGAATGAATTTAGTCCTAAAGATTATGAGCACCCTTGTGGTGATCTGGCTCCCTGTTCCGGGTTTGTTCCTGCCTGTACCTGATGCTTGCTTGGATTCCCCGTGACCCTGCTTTGGATTAGCAAGTTTAATGTATGAATTAATTATGTGAACTTTTATTTTCAGCATCTCCAGATTTGCTGTTGAATGCTAAACACCTATTCTAAAGTTTTAAAGATTTATAAAACTGGTATAAAAGATAAATAAAAGATTTATAAAACTGGCATATGCACAAAAAGAGGCTTGAAATGTGTGCAGGCAGCTTTACATGCAAAAGTCAGGATTCACAAAAGAAAACTTGACAGGAAAGCTTGATTATATTTACGGCAGTTCTGACCCATGCGCACACAACATTTTGGAGAAACTGGGAAATGACAACACATTTGATCAAGTAGGGAAATGCAGCAAAACCATCTAAGTGATGACTCACATGTGTAATAATTTGTATTATTGAGCGCTTATTACAATGATATTACACCTCAGAAATGAATATGATTTATAGACTATTTTAGGTCCCTTTTAACAGGGCCAATGTTGTCTATTTGCACTGAAGAACTTTTCTGTTTTTTTTGTCAGTTTATATCGGCAACCCGTAGTCACTTCTTAGGATTTAGAAATCAAACCGCAGTAAAGACAAAGAAATGGCTCGCTCCCTGTGTATGGAAAGCTAAAAATTACATGACCTACAGCCTATTTATAGCCAAATGGTTTAACAGACAATGGCTTGTTTGGAACCGCTTGAACACTATACAGTACAAACGATCAAATACAAAGGGAACAAGCTTTTAGGGACCGGCAGGATCTTTTTGTCCGTGATGTTGATTGGCTTATAAGGCGATTTTGGCTTTCATGAGCCATTCTTTTGGAACTGCAGTATGTGTTGAGTTTGGTTTTTGAAAGACCGACTGCCTGAAATCAGGCTACATTTATTCATATGCAGATTTTAACAACGGTTGGCATTCTGGCCATCATCTATTGTGACTGGAGTATCTCAGCCAGACTTCAGCTCCATCATGCACGCTCTGCTAGAAGCCAAAATGAGGCACTGCAATCAGTTTTCATATGTTATGTTTGTGCATGCCAACATAAAAAGGAAATTTGCAGCAGTGCCCGATTTTCCTAAAGTAATCGGGACAACTGGCAGCACTCGTGTTTCAATAAGTACACCGAGCGAGAACGACTCCGCTTTTGCTAACCATTAGCAGTTATACTACATTCACGATGCTAAGAGGAGACTGAGAAGCGTCAGGGCTCGGTGGCCTGGGTCAACCAATTAGTCATTTACTTGTTTCTAGATAACATACATCAGCACCTTTGTAGCAAGTGATCCAACATTAAGTTTTAATTTGAAAACCTTTCCAAACAATGAAATAAATCCCATAAAGTGTGAGGATTGTAAGTCCTCCTAAAAAAAAAAATCTGTTTCCAAAGGAAATGCTGTTGTATCACAAAGAGATGCTATTCATTTTGGAAACACTCCTAAGTCACTAAGCGATGCTACACATCAGAGTTGTACAATCCTTTCAATACTGCAGCTTTCATGAGAAGGGTCTACTACTGTTTGAATGTGTAATCCACAGTGCTCAGTACTTGTAGTGCCATATGCCATACTACTAACCAGAAACTTCATGGGACCCCGTAAGCTGCTCCATTGTAACAGAGTTACATCAGAGTCAGATTTACAAATACATGAACCCAAAAGAGAAGCTTATTCAATATTCAGCTGGCAGCATGCATATTGACTACTGGTTATGTTTCATATCTCATCAGCATTCTTTACACACACACATAGGTAAGCTACATATTTGGCTAAGAAAGAACGTTATGTTCATAGCGGCAAGAGAGTGGACAATGCATTTGCTCCTCACCCGCCATGTGTTCTAAATTTGCCGTTGCAATTCCACAATTCATACTCATTCAATGCAAACGAAAACATACAGTGGTGTACAAGAAAATAGATTTCAATTTTGACCTTAATTGAAATATTTAGTTTTTAAAAGCTTTTAATTCTGATGCTTTATTAATTTTAATACAGACTGTTCAACGAAAGAATAAAAAGAAAAACAAAAGAATATTTTATTTAAGGTCGAAATTAAGTTTTAAAATATTGGATTTTTTTTTATAAAATTGAAAATCATGGATGGTCTTTCCTCTATATGTAAGTGAAGTCCATGCGCCTATCCTTCCCCATGAAAATGTCAGTCACTTTCTTGTAAAAATCCTCCTTATTTTCCTTTAGTTTTGTCTTAATCTTCCATTTTGGCAGTCAGTAGGAACAAAAAATAAAAATGAAGGGACCACTGCAATGCACTTGACTTTCTGATATCGTTAACTAATTGGTGCCCAGAGCCTCTGCGTAGAAGAACAGCAGCAAAGAGCACCTGTTGGGCTCACATGCACCCCTTGGGTGGCACAGTACTGTCTGCCTCACCTTCTCACTGCAGTTTTATGTCCGATCAGCAAGACTAAATATGTCACACATATTCATTAAAGATATTAGCCAGACTGTGGAAAGTCAGGGTGTATAATAAACTTGTCTGCAAACCTTATACTGGCGACATACAGACAGACAGCAACAGGCACGTGCCAATTGCATGCATCAACCACGTGTGTGTGAGAGAGAGTGCAGTCTGAGGTGAGGTGAGGCTCGTCACTACCGCACCTCATGTTTCTCTCCTGTAATTGAACAGGAAATGCACCAATTAAGTGATTTTGACTATAAAAAATGATCAAAATTATTGGAATCATACAGAAAGCAAATTTATAGCACAGACCAGTGGACAAATTTATTTTATCATTATCATTATTAGTTTTTTAACTTTTCATGATGACAGATGAGGCTCTGCGTCCCCTGACCGAACGTCCCTACATATACATTCGAATCAACAGGCACGTCTGCTTACTTTGAAGAGGGATGGCCCCTCTGTTCTCCAAGATTCTTTACATATACATTCACATTTTCAGACTTTAAATGGGGAGCCTTAATTGTTTAAAAAGCCCCCAAATTAGAGTGCCGGCAGTTATTTTTTTCTGCTTCAAGCACTAAAGAAAACAAACCCCAAAATTAAAAGCATTCCTAAATGTGCAGCCTGTTAAAGGAAACTTAAAGAAAAACACAATTCCATTCTTAGCACTTCATTGTGTACCTATAGCTATGACAGAAAAATACAAGCTTGAACATACAAATGATGAAAAACCTGAAAAAATACCTGAGTGAACAACGTAAACAAGTGAAAATCATAAACATCTAATAATGATAATAACATATACTTACAGTACATTGCACATTCCTACTGATTATCTTTTTCAATTCAAAAGAATACAAACTCGTGTAAAATTGTCTTTTGCAACGACCATCAACAAAAGCCAAGTCAAAAAGAAAAGCTGCAATTGATCTAATGCAGGAATGTTTTATTTGTGTTACAGTTGTATATGACATGTTCAAGAGTAAGAGCAGCTCCAGTAACCTAAAAATATTGTAATTACTTTATTTGATAAACACCTTAATTTAGAGTGACTTACCACATTTGAGATACAATTGGTTGCCTTTCTTTTTTTCCAGTTGGAGAACTGGCTGTTGAATTAACTTGCTAATTGCAAAAGTGTCAATATCAGGATTTGAACCCCTAACCTCAGGGTATGCAGTCCTGTGTCCAAAGCCTTAATCCCTAAAACACACTGCCTTCCAATAATATTAGCTCTTGATTAAAAAAAAAAAACTACTAACATTGCATACTGAAAAACTTTTAGTTTGTTACATAGTATTTCTGATACCCACAAATAATTGACAGGACTATAACTAAGGTCTATTATCTTAAAATAAAAAGTCTCAGCTAGTAACTACATATGTTGTCATCAATTCAATAATCAGTGGAGTAATGAACATTCCTATACTTGCATGAGAATCTTTTCATTTTTGAAAATTCACTTTTGAAAATTCAAGCTGTAGGACAATGTTGATCACTGCTAGTAATTGGAGAAACATGAATGATTTATTTTTATTTTTAAATTTGTCATATTTAATATGCAAGAGTGCTTCCCAGTACCATTAAATGTGAACATGGTAGGTAGTACAATCATTTTATTTCTCTGTAATACTCTTTACTTTATTATATTGTACAGATTAGCTCAAAATAGCGTGGCTGTCGGCTGCACTTCCAGGCCAGAGGCCTAGATAAACCTCAGACAAAGCCAAGTGAACCTAAAGGCTGCATATACAGCATGTTTCTCACTTTCATTTCCTGCAGTCGCGTGGTGCAAAGGCAGTAAATCACAAAGTATAAAAGTGAAGGTCTCTCTCTGTATATGTGTATAGATTAGATAGATTAGATAGATTAGATAGATTAGATAGATAAAATAGATAAAATAGATAAGATAGATAAGATAGATAAGATAGATAAGATAGATTAGATAGATAAGATAGATAAGATAGATTAGATAGATTAGATAGATTAGATAGATTAGATAGATTAGATAGATATAATTAAAATCCTAAGCCTAAAAGTGCAACGATTTTATGTGAGGTTTGTATGTCACATTTATTTGTAACGCTTTAAATCGGGCTTATTTTTAAAACCTACATATATATGTTTGGTATCATTCTTTTTAGGATGATTTATCGAACTTTAATCTGATGTTGTTAGATTTTCAGATTCATATTCCATTTTTAAATTATAAACTAAAAAATATCAGTAACTCAAATCCCACAAGACAAGACTTTGTGCCGAGAGATTAAACCAAGCCTGGGGCCGGAAATAAAAGACAAAGAGTAGGACAGCTGCTGTGCAGGCTTTTAAATGTCCAAAACACCATGTGAGATGCAGATCACGCAGCACGGCAGCAGTAGCAGCAGTAGCAAGCCAGCAGCTGATCGAGAAAAGAGGAGGTAAAAAAATCTGTATTTGTTTCCCATTGTATCACCGTTTAAGAGGGGGTTTTGGAGGAGCGACCATGTCTCCTTGGAGTGTGTTCAGCCCCCCTCTTCACAACACTAGTGGCAGAGATGCGAAGTGGCTGGCACGTAGCAAAGGCCGGACCCCCTAGTAAACATAGATAATGAAAAATGCACCAAAATATACAGTGAATTAATAAATAAAAAAGGCAGCTAAATATTTATATACAAAAAATTGTCCTCTCTTGTTCATTCAGCTAATAAACACCACAGTCATGTGAAAAAGTAAAAGCACCCTTTGGAAATTGATGACTTTTTGCATTGTTTGAACAGGCATCTATTAAATCATCATGCAAACAGCGCCTAGAGATGAAAATGATATTCTTGAACAAATGACACATAAGATTGACATGGTCTATTCATTTTCTTAATCTAAATTAACTAAAATGTGAATTTGTTGCATGAAAAAAGTAAGCACAGCACTACATTTATCACCCCTTCAGATCCAGAAAATTAGAATCAGGTGCCAAGGATTAAAACCTCCTTGGGGAGTATGCAGGTGGACCCTGTCTTATTTAATCCTCAGATATCGAGGGTCTGGTGTTCCATTTGCTATTGCCATGTGTGTTTTCATCATGCCAAACTCAAAAGAGCTCTCTAAGGCCCTCAGAAAGTATGCTGTGGAACCCCATGTGTCTAGCAAGAGATTAAAAAAGATCACCAAATTACTTGAAATCAATCATTCCACTTTAAGGAAAATCTACAAGTGGCAAAGATTTCAAACGACTGATAATTTGTCCAGGAGTGGCCAGCTCAGCAAATTCATGCCAAGAGCTGACCATTTGATATTAAAAAAAAGTGTCAAAGAATCCTAGACTTTCATCACATGATTTGCAGGTGAGTCTTGAAAAAATTAGTGTTAAAGTGCAGGTATCTACAATCAGAAAGAAACTCCACAGATTTGACGTACATGCGAGGTGTGCCAGGAAAAAGCCTTTACTGTCCAACACTACAGTTTGCTATTGAACATATAAAAATTTTTTGCCTTTGAAAATAGAGAAAAGCCAAGCAAAATGACACCTTTTATTGGCTAACTAAAAAGATTACAATATGCAAGCTTTCGAGGCAACTCGGGCCCCTTCTTCAGGCAAGATGTGTCTGAAGAAGGGGCCCGAGTTGCCTCGAAAGCTTGCATATTGTAATCTTTTTAGTTAGCCAATAAAAGGTGTCATTTTGCTTGGCTTTTCTCTACATTCATAATGGCTAACACGGTAAAACAACCTAGTACTATTGCCTTTGAAAATAAAGTATAGGAAAAGACAAGGCCTTCTAGAACAATATGATCTATGCAGATAAATTAAACATACAGTAGAGTTGGCCACAGTTACAGAAGACATGTTTGGTGCAAACTGAAGACAGCATACCAACTGTGAAGCATTGTGGTGAAACTATTCTGGTTTGGAGTTGGTTTGCTGCCTCAGGGCAGCTTTCAGTCATTGAGGCAACTATGAATTCTGTATCAAATCAACATTTGCTTGAATAGAGCATGGGGCCATCTCTCCAGAAGTTGAACAGGAAGTGGACCTTTCAGCATGATAATGATCTGAAGCACACTAGCAAAAGTACCAAGGAATGACTCATAAAGAAGAAATGGAGGGATAGGGATTGGCCTAGTCAAAGCCCTGACTTCAGTTGCACTGAAATGTTACGAAGGGATTTGAAATGGGTAGTACAGTATAATGTATGCAAGAAAACCCACCAACGTCTTACAAGTAAAGGAATTTTGCAAAAGTTGGTGAAAAATCTCACTGAGTCAATGTCATAGACTGGTGGGTAGTTATACAAAGCGCCTACAAGAAGTCATTTCTGTTAACGGGGGTAATACCTGTTTCTGAGGCCAAGGGTGTACTTACTTTTTCCCCAGTAGATCATTACATTTATTGATATTTTTGTTAGATAGACAATTGGAAAGACAATTTTTTCTTGTGTTTTAATTCATGTTTATCTGTAAGCACATTTGCATAAAGGTCAACGGTTTGCCTGTTCAAATTTGTTAAAAATATCAACTTTTTCCATGGGTTGTACTTACCTTTTCACATGACTGAACAATCTATGCAACAATATTGCTCCAAATTACCATCATACACAATACATTAAAAAATACCACAAACCCAATACACGTAAAGATCAGATTGGAACAGCAACTGTGAAGATGATAAAGCCAGTTAAAGTCAGTCATTTTCCAACCCGTTATATCCCAACACAGGGTCACGGGGGTCTACTGGAGCCCATCCCAGCCAACACAGGGCACAAGTCAGGAACAAACCCCCGGCAGGGAACCAGCCCACCTCAGCAGTCTAAGTCCTTGAAGTAAAATGGATGAGGAAAGATGGACTGAAATGATGGCACCACCCCAATGTAAAAAAAGCATAAAACAAAAACAAAACAGTCTCACCAATCGGAGTCCCAGCAGATGTAAATTATTCTCAAGACAGAAACCAAAAAAATTAGGTGGATTCTAGAAGTCCTTTGTCCCCTGGTAGCATTAATCAAAACACTGGTTTATTAAGCAATGTCAAGATGGTGGAATTTGTAAACTGAAATTAAAATGGAGACCCACAGCCCTCTATATATAGAAGTAACCTGGAAATCCTTTCACCAGAAACAGGAAGTACCACCTCAAGGGGTCAGCAGCTGTCAATTATGTGTCTTCCCCATTCTGTTTCAATCGATGGTTGATTCTACACAATGAAAAACTGACAGCTCTGGAGAAGAACAATAAACTGAGTGTAACAACTGAACCGGGCAATACAAATGACTATAAACATGTAACCCTGATGCAATATACAGTTCTCCCCAACTAATATTGGCACCCTTGGTAAATAAAAGCAAACTGGGTTGTGAAAAAAAGGCTTTATTGTTTATCCTCATGATTTTTTAATTAAAACTTTAACAAAAATCTAACCTTTATTATTTAGACTAATTGAAAAGAAAAAGAAATTCTCATCTTAAAAGAATTTTTCTTTCTTCAAAATAGGTCATAAAAAGAAGTCATATGAGTAAAGAAACCAAATGAGTAAAAACTAAGTATATTCCCATTCCTATTTTATGTTTTAAGCTAATCTAAGTGAGTCATTGGTCAGGCATGTTTTCTTATATCACTGGATTAAAAACAAAAGATGTCACCCAAATCCCTTAGTCATCCATCACAATGGGGAACACCTGAGAACAAACACAGTACTGCTGTGTGACAAAAGGAAAGGAAAATAGCTAAACATTTTGAAAATACCTCTTTCCACTATAAGGGCAATAATTAAGAAGTTTAAAGCAACTGTAGGTGTTAAAAATTGGCCTGGGAGAGAATATGTGTCTATATTGACCCCCAGACACAGTGAGGAGGAATCTCCAAGGATCACAGTTGGAGAAAGGCAGACATTAGATGGGTCTTGGGGTCAGAAAGTCTCCAAAACTATCATCAGATGGCAGCGTCATAACCACAAATTGTTTGAGAGGGTTTCCAGAAAAAAGAACAAACCTGAGTGTCTACAGTTTTCCAAACGTTACTGTGAGAAGTCAAGCAAAATGACACCTTTTATTAGCCAATAAAAGGTGTCATTTTACTTGACTTCTCACTACATTCACAATGGCTACAACGGTACAACACCCCAGTACTACAAACATTACTGGAAATTTCCATTGAAACAGAGTTCTGTGGTCAGATGGGACAAAAACAGAGTTTTATAGGAACAAATAAGAGGTGGGTTTGGCATAAAGGGAATGAGAGGCATGCAGAAAGGAAGCTCATCTCAAATATGAAGTAAGGAGGTGGGCCTTTGATCTTGCGGGGCTGTTTTTATTATACCCAAAGCCCCTGGACAACGTGTTGGAATGTATGGCATCAGGGACACCCCATCAAGTCTCTGCACATATTAGACACATATAAACAAAAGAACTGTGTGTGTGTTTGTTGTGTGTGTGTGTGTGCATGTGCATGGAGCAGTCCGCTCTTCTTACGCTCAACCACAGCCACTAGATGGCGCATGCATGCACTTTTACATTTTTTCAGTGCTTGCACACACCTCAGTTTTCACTAGGAAAGACGTTTGCGTGTGTGTATGGAGCCTTCTGCTCTGCTCACATTCAACCACAACCACAGGAGTTAGTGTGAATTCTACAGAAGATGCAGAAGCTTATACAAGTGTAACTTGTGCATAGTGAGATGCAGGCACTTTTAAATTTTTTCGGCACTTGCATGCACCTCACTTCTCAATCAACCCAGGCAGACAGACTCAGCTTTGTGGTACATGCACATTGTACTTTAACACAACAGCCTGTCCCGAGCAATTTGTACATCTGCAAGTTCACCAATATAGTAAAACTGCTAGTGAGTCTTTGGATTGTTTTTTGGTCCAGAAGACCACACGCAGCTAGTCAAATCAAAACCTGACTATCCATATCAGTAAGTTTAAATTGGGTTGTGATTGGATCTTCCAGCAGGGTAACAATCCAATATCCTCAAAATAAAAACACAATGGTTCAGTGACCACAAAATCAAGGTTTTTAAAAGCCCGACCTAACTCCATTGAAAAACCTGTGGAATGAGCTGAAGAGGAGAGTTCACAAGGTTGAAATTCAAAATGTGCAGGTGCTCTAAAAAGATTCTGTTTGGAGAAATGCTCTCAGATCCTTAGCTGTGTGTTCTCCAACCTCATTAAACATTTTAGAAGACGACTCAGAGCTGTTATCTTGGCAAAGGATGTGTTATACAAAGTAATAAATAACGGGGTGGCGCTAATTGTGGCACATGTATTCTGAGAAAAATATGTTTTATGATGAGGAATTCTTTTTCCTGTCAATGATCTTAGTTCAATTAAAAGTTAGAAGTTCATTAATATTTTGAATGGAAGGCTTTTTTTTTTGTTTTTTAATATCCAAGTGTGACCATGTAAGTGGAGGGCGTTGTAGCTTTGAACAAATCATCAAACAACCCTTTTAAGAGAAGAAAATCATAATGCGCAGAAAAGTAACTTTACTTCAGTACTCAACAATTAAATGATATGACCTGTTTTATTCAACACAAGCTGTGCCATCCGGCTAAGATGCGCTGAAAGCTAAACAGTCACTGTCAACTTTTACATTAACATTTGCTGTGCACCATGCAATGCATATGTCTCTGTTATATAATATTTGGTACGGGATTTGTGAAAGCAGTGTTAATGGTTGTGCCATCTGATGAAATGACAAATGCAATGCATTTTATTACTAAAAATGTTTGTGATGCACCATCTTCTGCAATGACAGAGACAACTGGAGGACACAAGGACAGACACACAGGCACTTATCTTTTTATTAAGTTGCACTAGTATCACTATTGCATGCCATGCAGTAAAGACTATCAGTTGTTTGTTAACAATGCTAGCTGAGGCTGTTTCTGTGGTCAGGCCAGGGAGAAAGGCATATTTAAAGCTCTCAGATAAACTGATCCATTAGGCAAGCCAGGGGTTACAATGCAACGGTTAATTTTATAAAGAGAATAGAGGATCTAGAAGGCTGTATTGCATCTCAGTCTGTTTATATCAACAGTAAAGGTCTAGAAACATTCTCTTTGATGGACAGAGTATATCCTTTTGGTGGTAGCTGTTTACATTCTGGGGAATAGTCATTGATTTGTTACTTCTATTTCCTTTTTTTTTATTAATTTCCAAATAATATGCAAGCTTTTACTGACTGCATAGGGTAGCAGCAGTTTTAATTAGGATGGACTCAATAGATGTAATGTAAAGGTAATAAAAGGCCAAGGTCAAGACTGGAAGGATAAGAATCAAATAAAAGAAAAGAAGAAGAAATCGTAAACCTAGAGACATAGCCAATGAGTCAAAAGCCAGAATATGCCCTAAGTCAACTTCCTAAACCAGGCCTAAGTTGAAATGCAAAATGTATATCAAAATCGAAGAACAGAAAACAATTTGTAGCCAGAGAGATCTTTTTATTTTTTTTTTTATTTTATTAATTTTATTGCAATCATTCCATACAAATCAATCAATTTTTACAAAAAGTAGGATCAAAAACAAGTCGACCCCCACCCCTGTGAGAGAGAGAGCATGGCCAACGGAGTAAAACTTAAGGCTTGTAAACATACCTAAATTGATGAGTTTGATAAGCCAATAGAGATGAATGGAGAAGAAAATTAAATGCAGAAATAATGGCTTCCTCTGTGCCTTAACAGCTTATTCTAAAATATTACTGATTAGATCCTGCCATGTTTTGAAAAAAAAAACTGTACAGATCCTCTAACTGAATATTTGATTTTTTCCAATTTCAAACAGTATAGAACATCGGTTTCCCACTGACTTAAAAGAGGACAGTTAGGATTCTTCCAGTTTAGCAGAATAAGTCTGCGTGCCAAAACTGTAGTGAATGCAATCACAGTTTGTTTGTCTTTCTCCACTTTAAATCCGTCTGAAAGAACCCCAAACACAGTTGTTAATGGGTTAGCAGGGATTGTGAGACCAAGGCTGTCTGAAAGGTAATTAAAAATTTTGGTCCAGAATGATGTTAATTTGGTGCAGGCCCAAAACATGTGACCCAGTGAGTATTCGCAGGTTGGATCTTGCCCTGGAAACATTTTGGAGAATTTTAGGCAAGACAGATGTGCTCGATATATAATTTTGAGTTGAATAATTGTATGCTTTGCACATATGGAGCTCGAGTGAATTCTCTGCATTGCTACTTTCCACTCCTTTTCTGATATATTAATTGAGAGATCTTTTTCCCAGTGTCCTCTTGGATCTTTGAAAGGGAGGGATTGTAAAATAATTTTATATATTGCAGAGATGGTGTCTGAGTCCTTGAGATTGAGCAATATTTTTTCCAGCATGGATGAGAGTGCAAGATGAGGAAAATCTGGAAGGTTCTGTTTAACAAAGTTCCTAATTTGAAGATAGTGAAAAAAATGAATAGCTGGAATGTTAAATTTGGAATGTAATTGTTCATAGGATGCAAAGACGTTGTCTATATAAAGATCTCTAAGCAAGTTAATCCCAAATTTTTTCCAGATATTAAAAACTGCATATGTTTGTGAAGGTTGAAAGAGGTGGTTCTCTTGCAGAGGTGCCACAGATAGAAGCTTCTCCATCTTAAAATGCTTTCTACATTGGTTCCATATTCTGAGTGAGTGAAGCACAATTGGGTTATTAGTATATTGCTGATAATTTGCATTTATTGGGGCACAAAGCAATGAATATAAAGAAGTACTGCAGGATTTTAGTTCTATTGCAGACCAGGCCTGTGTATGTTCATCTATTTGTTTCCAGGTTTTTATAACTTGTATATTTGCTGCCGAGGAATAAAACTGGAAGTTAGGTAGAGCCATGCCGCCTTCTGCCTTTTGTCTTTGTAGGGTCGCTCTTTGGATACGTGGATGTTTTGAGTTCCAAATAAATGAGGTTATTGTTGAATCTAATTGCTTAAAAAATGATTTATTGATGTATATTGGAATGTTTTGAAATAAAAAAAGAAGCTTAGGAAGAATATTCATCTTAACAGTGTTAATTCTTCCAGCTAGAGTGAGATGAAGGGTTGACCATCTATGCAAGTCTTACTTAATTTTTTCCAATTTTGTTGATATAGAGCTTTATGTTTACTTGTGATGTTTACTCCGAGGTATTTAAACTGTTCTGCAATGATAAAAGGTAGGGTGTCTAATCTAATATATGCTTGAGAATTCACTGGAAAGAGTACACTTTTATTCAGATTAATTCTGAGACCAGAGATCTTTTGAAATTCTCTGAGTGCTGATAAGACTCCAGGCACAGAATTTTGTGGGTCTGATATATACAGTACCATATCACCTGCATATAGAGAAATATTCTGTTCCAGTCCTTCTCTGATAATCCCTTTTATCTGATCAGCATTTCGACAATGTATTGCTAGTGGTTCAATGTGCGATTGCAAACAGCAGCGATGACAAGGGACATCCTTGTCTGGTACCACATTCTAGTTTAAAATAGTCTGAACAAATGTTGTTGATACAAATTGAAGCTTCTGGATTGGTATACAGTAGTTTGATCCATGAAAAAATGTTCGGGGCAAACCCAAATTTCTCCAATGTACTAAAAAGGTATTTCCATTCAATCATGTCAAATGTTTTTTTTGCATCTAATGATAATAATATTTCTGGGGTATTTGACTTAGTTGGTAAATATATTACATTAAACAGGCATTGAAGATTTGAGGATAAGTGTGAACCCTTGATAAATCCAGTTTGATCTTGTGATATTACCGAGGGAAGCACTTTCTCCATCCTTCTAGCTATAATTTTTGAGAGTTTCTTAACGTCATTATTGAAAAGTGAAATTGGTCTGTATAATGCACATTGTAATAAGCCCTTATTTTGTTTAGGAAAAACGGTGATTAATGCTTGGCAAAAAGTTTGAGGAAGAATTTGATTGTCTCTGGCTTCTGTAAATGTTGCTAATAGGAGGGGAGCTAGCTGAGCGGAGAATTTCTTATAAAATTCTACAGGGTAGCCATCAGCCAGAGAGATCTTTAACAAAAATGACAATAGACTTTATGTTTTGAATTAGTCACAAACTCAGACAGTATAGCAGTGTATGACACCAGCCTTTATACTGTCAGGATTATTACATCATGTGTCGCACACTGTTAAATTCCTTGGCCTTGAAAAACAAACCGAAAATGGTACCTGCATAAGCTAAGGAAAAGGCTGTACAAAAAAGCTCTATAAATAAAGATAAGAATGTCTGTCTGTATGTTGAGGCAGCTCTCGAGAACAGCTCACTTTGATTCAGTGCCATGAAAAAGTGCTTCCCCCTTCCTGAGTTCCTCTATTTTTGTTTATTGGTAAAACTTCATTGATTTGAATCTTTTAACAAAGTGAGTTTAATGCAAAAAAACTACCTGAGCAAGAAAGTTCACCAATGCCTTTCTCAGCCATGTGAAAAAATAATTGCTCCCTAAATCTAAAACTTTTTTGTGCCATTTTTAGCAGTAACAACTGCATTGTATATGGCGTATATTTACCTTGGTCCCGATCAGAGTATAGCCTGCTTTTTGACTTCTTTGAGAAATCTTGCTATGTGATACATTATTGTCTTACATTTTGAGTCCCAAATGAAGAATGCATACAAACAGACTGTTATGAAAGTTTAATGGTAAACTTGAGGTAGCCCTACTTAAAAATCAGTGTGTGCATCTCCTCTGCACTGCTTCCTGGAGCAAACTCATGGACTTTCACAGTTAAAGATTTTTGTTAAGGGTACGCCCTGTTAGATTTAGCAATCACATTCTGGGGAGTAAAGTCAGTATGTTTTGAAACTTTTATTTCCTTTTTTATTATTTTTCAAATAATATGAAAGAGAACCAATTTAAATTCAAGAATGTGCCAAAGGAAATCATCTAAAGTGGGATTCTGGAAGTCAAGAAAAGTGAAACAAGTGTTTAGCTGCAAAGAGCCAGAGGAGTACTCAACAAAGACAGGCAGAAAGCCAAGAGGAAAAATTACAGTGCCAAACAGCAGATACAGAATGGCACAAACAGAGAGGAGGACCCGAAAGCTACAAGGGCCTGGAAACTGATCGAATAGGCACACTTGGGCAAGGGAGGTAAAAGTCTACAGCAGTGGTTGCCAAACTTTTAAAAGCCAAGGCTCCCAAAATGTTGTATAATAGTGGGAGAACCAACTAATATAAAGCCAATGCTTTGAAGCTGGGCATGATCTTGGGTCTTGGATTCTGCTAACAGCAGCTCGACAGCATGATTTTGGATAATAACAGACCTATAATTAATGGTAATAAAGCAAATATCACATGACAGCTCTAGGCAGGTGTACTCAATGTTTTTTTATGGTTTGTGCCACCATTTTTGTGGTCTTAAATTGATAAATACTGAAGTGTTGCTACATCTAAAGAAAGATGATATTTCTTTAATTTCACAGCCTCCTTAATATTGCATTTGGTAATTTTAACATTTGATTACTGATTGTTTTTGAGTGGGTCTGCGCTTTTTTCATTTTTATATTATGCTAAATTCTTTTAAATGAAAAAATAAAAGTTTGAATAAAAACCTTAACATTTACAAAAAGTAAACAGTTACATGCAGTGACCTCCATAAAGGAAAATAACTTAAGTTTACATACATACAAAAGAGAAGAACAGTAAAATAATAACTAGCAGTAAATAAATAGATTTAGCCTTTGGGGTTCGAAATGTGTGCGTGTACAATAACAGTCCAAGATGGGGATTAACTGGGTTCTCAAAAGTTGAAAAAGCGCGTAATGGAGGCTACAGCACGGGGGAAAAGAGCTATTTTTCAGTCTGTTTGTGTGGGATTGGATCACCTTATACCACCTACTGGACAAGATGGTAGGGGGTCAGACAGAGACTGCCCGAAGTGTGGTGTGTCACTGCTGTTGCTTCTAGACTTCTTCTTCATTTTGGCTAACATAAACTCTGTCCAGATGTGAGAGGCCCATCCTGATGATTCGCTGCACCACCTTTACCACACAATACAGACCATTCCACTCAGTAGCCGTGCAGCTGGCATACCACACAGTCATGCACTGGGTGAGGATGCTGATGGTGGTGCTATGGTCAAAGGTCATGAGGACCTGTTGAGGAAGTTGGGCATATTTCAGTTTCCTAATGAAGTAGACTCTGTGTTGGACCTTTTGCAACATGTAAGAAGTGAAACATGTCAGCTGGTTTGTTACATAAACTCCAAGGAACTTGTTGCTCTCCACATATTCCACTACTTTTCCTCAAATGTGAAAGGGGAGGTGGTCTGTCTTCTTACTTTTTCTAAAGTCTATTAAAGCCTCCTTTGTTTTGGTGGTGTTTAGGACTAGACTGCTGCCCTTACACCACTCTTTCTACTCATTCCTATAAGCCACTTCTTCCTCGTCTGAAATTAGTCAAACAATTACAGTGTCATCTGCAAATTTAATTATGGTATTGGATGGGTGAATGGTGATGTAGACATGAGTAAAGAGAGTGTAGAGAAACCCTGCAGGATTCCTGTGTTTGGAGTGGGAGGAGAAGATGAGTGGTCCACAATCCTGATGTTTTTGGCTGTAAATATTCATGTTTTTACAAGCTTATTTTATGTAGCACTATTACATGTATAACGTTGCTCCTGTATAAAAAAGACTTGCCTGGTCTTCATTAATTTTACATTTGTACCTTCCCTTTCAATACAATTATTGCCACAGCACTTATTCTGTTTTCACCAATGCTTCCTAGTTCAGGTTCACCAAAACTGAGGTGAGTGAAAAGAGTTAAATCATTTTTTCATAATTCATTTTTTTTTTTTTTTATCAGTTAAAGATTTTCATGCCAGTCCTAAAGTCAAATGCATGATGCTACTTAGGGGCTCAAAAAAGAAAGTAGAATAATAAGAACACTGTCTGCTATTTGAAAATAGCAAATACTGTATACTTGAAATGAATGCATGAGGTGTGAAGCCAAAATTGTTAAAACATTGTCTTTTCTGTGTACATACTGAGGTGAAATGTTCAGGGAATCTGTTCACTTCTGATATGTTGTGCGATATAATAGCTGGCAGCACTCAGAAGATGTTCAATTGCTGATTGGCTCAGCAACCCATTTTTCAGCTCCTTAAAGCTGCCAGTGCCACCCTCTAAGTTGGCATAAACCACATCTTTTAATTTCTGTCATTGCATTTCAGGATCACCATAGCACCTGCCTGGTAGATTTCAACTAAATCTTTGAAGAAGATAGAAGACACTCCAGTCTAAGAAATTGTAAAAATCCTATTGATTAGCATTGTTCATAATAATTTTGGATACAATTAAGAAAAACAAAAAACATAGCAGTTAAAATGTGGTGTCATCTCCCGAATTCCACTGTTATTATTATTTAGTAATGCAGATCTCACTATGCATTTTGTACAGACAAAGCATTAACATCCATCCATCCATTAACCTATCTGTCCATCTTCCAGATCTGCTTTATCCTGGTTAAGGTCACAGGGAGGCTGGGGTCTATTCCAAACTTTATTTATTCATGTGTGCCAAGAATAAATCAGCTTTCTGCACCATAGTGGCTGATATTGTGCCATTTGTAATGAGTTTAATTGTTAAAATTGTGTCTATGGTTTCCCTGCTCTTCAAATCTGTCTTCATATTCCTCTCTTATTTGTCCATCTGATGTCTCTGACCTTCTGTCATTTTTTAGACCACATGTGTGAAGTTCAGATCTGGGAGAACCGCAGTGGTTTTATTCCAGCCTCATTTGTAACTAGTTAACCAATTACTGCTTCTAATGGAACAGACTTTCATCCATCTAGTGGTTGCAGTCATAGGTGAATTTCAAGCACGGAACTTTATTTTCATCAGTCCTTTCCACTTGGTCTTTTGCCAGTTTAATATTCTGCCTGATGTCATAGTTGCCTGGATGTTATCCATCCACCATGTTCTTCCTTCCCCTTTCCCTTTCTTTATCCTGCTCTGTTGCAGAGTCTTGCATAACTCCTCTCTGGTTGAGATTCTTCTAATGTGGCCAAAGAACTGTCAATGTCAACTTTATTTATATAGCACATTTAAAACAGCATAGGAATGCTGTGGCCAAAGTGCTTTACAATAAAATAGGAAAAACATACAATTAACATAAAAAAATAGAAATAGAAATAAAATACATGAACATAAATAAAATAAATAATAAATAGAAGTAATGTTACATAATCACAATGAGGAAATCATCAGTATTACTGAAGTTCACAGGATGCAAGTGAATAGAAATGAGTCTTTAATCTCGTTTTGAACCGTTCAATTGTAGACGACTCCTTTATGTGATGAGGTAGAGAGTTCCACAGGCGAGAGACAGCAGCTGTAAAAGCCCTGTCTGTCCCCCTTAGTTTTATACTTGGTACAAGGGACAACAAGAGACAACTGACCAGAAGATCTAAGCACTCTGGATGACTGGTGTAAAACACACAATTCGGATAAATAGGCAGGAGAAAGTCCATGTAAAGATTTAAAAACTAGCAATAAGATTTTAAAATCAATTCAAAAACTGACAGGCAGCCAGTGTAAAGAAACTAAGGTTGGAGAAACAGAGTCATACTTCCTTGCCCCAACCAGAAAGCGAGCAGCAGCATTCTGGACCAACTGTAACCTGCATATCAGGGATTTGCCAATCCCAGAATACAGCGAGTTGCATTAGTCAAGGCGAGTAAAGATAAAAGCATGAGTATCTTTGTCAAGATCCCTAGAAGATAAAAAAAAGGCTTAATCTTACCTAATGGATAAAGTTGGAGAAAGCAACTCTTGACTACAGAATTAACTTGTTTCTCAAAAGAGAGAACTGACACTTTCTCTTCAATATTCTGTCCAAAAATGTGATTTTCACTTCACAGACTCTTCGTGAACATATCCCTCCACCTAATTTCAAGATCCTCCTGTAGCACCATAGTTCAAAGCTTGAGATCTTCATTTTTAAGAGACATTGTATGGGAAAATATTTCTGCGCCATAACTGAGAACAGATCAATTTTGTCCTTGTGACAGTTCAGCTTTCAATACATTAATAAATCTAAAAATCATGAAAGCAATTAAATGTTCGCATTTGGACTAATGTTACACTCGTGAGCATCTTCTTCTTTATGCTTTGAGGGAGATTATTCCTCATCTGCTCCTTGTTCCTCCAGATACTTTGTCTGACCAGCTCTGACATCAGCATCATTCTTTGAGTGTTCAGTGATCAATTTTCTAAGATATTGGTAGTTGCTTATTGGATTTATTCTTTCATTTTGCAGCATTAATTTTACTTCTTCATACCCCTTATTTATTACAGCCATGCTTTTTATCTTTTGTATGTTTATTTGGATGAAGACTTCTTTGCCCTTTTCTTCAGTTTCATTAAGATCATGGTTGAGGTCTTACTGAATCGTCTGCAGAGTTTATTTTCAATTTGATCTTAGATTCATATGCTGGATTTCTAACAGCTTCATAAAAACCCTTAAAAGCTTGGTCTTCGTAGATGCTGAATAGCAGTGGGGATAGAAAGCATTCTTTTCACACACCCTTTGTGCTGATATCACATGTTCTCATTTGATGTCCATCTTCATAAACCCTTGGTGAGAAGGAGTGGATATACCATCGGGGCGTCCCAAGTGTGTGCTTAGTGGCACTTAACTGCACAGTGTCTTTACATCTTGTACTCCAAAACACCCAACTCGAAGAAACAGCTGAGTGTCTGTTAATCGAAATCACCAAGGGGGTCTCCCACCTCCATCCTGCATGGTGAAATGATAAAGATTACATAGGCTGAAATCAAGAATGGCAAGAAATGACCAAGCAGCCATGTACTGAACTGAATTCTTAAAATTGATCAACTCTCTACTAGGAAGCTCTTCATTAAATCACCCAGGGGCCTGTGGGTGCCCATATCCTGCCTTGGTTATAAGACACATCTTTTTTGCAGGCAACCTCTTTGAAGAAGTTGTTTATGAGGATATTATGTTCAGATTGGTCAAATGCTTTAACCAATTCATTGACCAACAGATACATTTCCAGTTGTTTGTTGATCCAGTTTGCTAGGAGGGTTTTCAGCGTGGCTCTCCATGATGCTGACTTTTGGTGGGAAGTCATACTGCAGTGGATCAATTTTGCCTTGTAGTTTCAAACTTACACAGTTGTAGATTACTTTTGATAGAGTCTTCATTGCATGAGGTTTCAAGGCTATTGTCTTATTTTCTTTACACTTTGTGGTTTTGTTTGTCTTTGGGATTGCCACATAAATTGTCTGTAGCTATTCTTTGGAAATTTCTTTACCTTGCTAAATGTCTCTTAAAATTTGGCAGAACTCTCCATTTACTTCATCTACCTCACTTTTAACATATTCAATTGGTATTTCACCAACGCTTGTTGGCTTGTTGTTACCCAAGCTTTGTATTGCTTTCATAGCACATTTTGTTGTGAGACTTGTTTTGCTCAGAACCATTAATTCTTTTATTTTTCCTTAAACAGTATCCAAACAATAATGAGACAGATGATTGGCTGACACTGGTTCTTTTGCAGTCATGGGTACTGTATCTGTTTCAATAGAATACGTGGAATGAAAAAAATGAAGGTCTGAGAAATATTCATCAGTTCTTGTCCACAAAAAATTTGATGGTGCTCTCAGAAAGAAAGAAATCAACAGTTTTGCAAACATCTGTTGTTGGTGAATAAACACAACAACAAGCCATAGAATTAAATAAATTGGGTTGCACTTTATAATAACTTTCATTAATAAAACATTAATACACTTTATTTAATGTTTAACAGATGAAGGGTTTTAATTGACTGATTGTTTTTGAAAATAACAAGAAAACTGAAATCGTAGAAAAATAAATCTGTTCCATTAGCAGCATTAATTGATCACTAATTAGGGATGTGGCTGGAACATAAACCTGCAGCTACTATGACCATCCAAGATTTGAATTTGTCACTGCTGTTCAAGACTGACCAGCTGCCTCCTGGATCCTTTACTGCCTTACATTTTCAAGTCTTGCTTTGTGAACGTTACCGTTCACCTTGCAGGACATCAATCTGTTCCTCCATTCTGGAACAACTCCTTATTCATTTAACCTTGCAAAATGTGTCCCTGTTCTGAAGAAACTACCGTTAGTAACTTAATTTTAGTTAAAAAAAATATTGTGGTGCCAGCCAGGGTTTCTCGCCTGGAATGGTTCCTATTTTGCAGCCACAGTTTAACCTTTGATGCAACTGTTGGAAGAAGATGGTATAGTAAGTAAATGAACAAATATAAAAACCACATAAGGAGCTAAATGTTCCCATCTGAACAAAATGTTACACTAGTGTCATTCTCCTTTTTTAACTGCATGCACAAGCACTGTATATATACTATGGATGTATAATATATGAATAGTATAGTATTGCTCCTGCATCCACCATAGGGTGTAGCAGTACTCCTAACCCCCAGACAACTACAGAACAAAGTCCTGGGTTCAAACACAAGGTGTTTATTCCACATAATACCTTCACAGGTTTCCAATTTCCTCTTTTTTAGGCTATACTCCAAAGCAATAGGTTTTCCTTTTCCTTCCACACCTCCAACATAGCTTCATCCACCTCCTCCAGATTCAGACCACTCATGCCAGAGAAACTGCTTTGTTTACGCTGAGTCAGGGAGTACTTCCAGTATGACAGCATTGCACATTGGAAGCCCTTTCAACTTAGGTGGAAGCCCCTCAAAGAAGTACAATACGCCCTCTGTGCTTCCCCCTAGCAGCACCCAGGAAACCTATAGGAGTTCAACCAGTGAGATGTTGCTACCATGTGTACAAATAAATACAAGCCGGCAGACATATTCTGTTCCTCCATCCATCTCTGTCCTTCTTTACAGCCTCTCTTCCTGGCAGGGAAGCATTCTCCATCCAGATCAGGACCCCAGTCCATCCCATATGTCACTTACACTTCAGATAGTTAGATCATTATAAGATAGTATAAGAAAACTTATTTTATACATTTGTAGGTCTGTTCATGGAGAAATGAAAACTAACTGTGGTTAGACAGTGCACAAATATCTCTCCAAAGTGTGGGAATGTTTCATTTCCGTAAGTCGCAGGAAAAGGCTAACTCAGTCTGAAATTTGTATATTAGTAGTTGTTCCTGAAATACAGAATGTAGGTGACAATAGTTTAAAAGTGCTGTGGCCACTACCTATACTGTACACTAACAGTAAATCTAAAAGTAGCTCACTTTCATTCTGAAATCTAGAGGTGTGAAACCATAAAGTTTACTTTTAAACTTCACAGACACTTCAGTTTTCCACCAAGAAATCTGGTTTTGATTTCTGCCTATTACTGTACATTGAATCCAATATTTCTTCCAGCCTTTATTTTATGACCCCCAAGCTGAAGAAGAGTTGTCTCCGTAATTATGTATTGCAATTTGGGGTTGCAAACAAATTCTCTAGGAAATACACCACCATTACAACCTGCCTGCCATTGTTTCGCTGTACAATTTCAAACTGCACACCTCAGGTTTTGGACATGCAACATTTGGCCTAGACCTCTCAATGGCGGCTCTGGATATGAGCAAGTGTCTGCAACCTTACAGCTGGCTTAATGAACTGGGATACTCACTCTATCTTTCACTGAGGAGATCGCGAACCACCTTGGCCACCTCCACAAGTGTGTCTTCTCTAAGCAGAACCTTCACCTTGCAACCAAAGTTGTGGTGTATCATTCAGTGTGTATATCAACTTCCCTGTATGGACTCCCTACCACAAGCAAATCTGCATCCTAGAAGCATTCCAAATCCTCTGCGTCCATAAGATCCTGGACATTACCACACTAAATGTCTGGAATGCTGTTCAAAACCAACATTGAGACCATGCTGTTCAGCCCTGTCTTCTGTTAGACCGTGCAAGTTATCAGCATGGATGAGTTTCAGTTTTCCCAGATGGTCCTGTGTAGTGAATTCACCTCAGGGGTGACACGAAGCATTCTGTCAAGGCTTGCTCATTTCCAAATAGGCTGCTCACACAATCTGGGTATGGACCATAAACTAAAGAGTCTGTCACTTCAAACAACAATGGAACCATCAATAACTGGAAAAAAGAGTGGCAACACATCTCTATCGACACCAACATAGGTCATTCCACAGGTCTTCTCTCTCACCAGCGTGCACACAGGAGGGGGTGGGATGAGTGAAAGAGATTGACAAATGGATGGACAACATCAACATCAGATTGACAGACAGCCATGACAGCTTTTCAATTGTTATGTTTCATCTAGGGTTTGTTCCCTAACTCATATTTATCTTCTTTTGTATTGCTATTTTTGTTGTTTTTAATTAAGTTTTTTGTATTTTATGTTTTTATTTATTTTTACACTGTTTTATGCCTTGTAAATATTGTTTAATTGTTATGAACTGTGCATATGTCCTGTTAAGTTACATTCATTGTTTTCTGTGGGTGAAACCCCAGGAGGCGGGGCCACAATTACACTACTGCTGAGTTTCTGCCCTCAGTCTTTATATTTCAGGCTGGGAATAAAGCCTTCAGAGGCTCTTTGAGGTTTGTGGTTTAACAATCTACAGTGTGAATATTATTTTTGATTTTCTGGCTTTTGGTGAATTTCTTGCTTCTGTTTATTGGATTTTACCTTTGGTGTACGATTTGAACTTGTTTACTTTAGATTGCCTTTGTAGGCAAATCCTTTTTGCCCTTATTTTTCCTTTTCCATTTGTTATTCTCCTTTTGTTTATTCTTTACATTTAAATTAGTAAATGCAGTATGTGAAGGATATTAAAGTTTGATTAAGACATTTATTTAATTCCATCTGGTTCCTGATCAAGTTGTAATTTTTTAGCATCTGATAATGGTGCCATTTTGAATATTGATGGGTGATGCCGTCTTGTGACTTTTGCGTCAACAATTACCAAAGCAACATTCTAGGAGTACCTGTGTGGGTATCTGTGTTTTGAATAAAACTAAAATATTTAACGAATGCTTCTCTGTATTTTCGTTCCTGATTTCCCAACTTGTTTTCTAGTTTGCGGTTCTCATTCTTGTCTCACGTTTCTGGTTGGTGAAAGATCACTCTGTCTCTTTGATTTTGACGCAGACGATTTATCTGTTCTGGTCTTGTTTCATTTAGTGGTTCAGCAATAAAAATCATTCAATTTCAGCAGAACAAAACGAGAAACTTGATATGCAGTTATCAGCCATGCACAACTTTTAACTACTTCAGCAGAAGTGACTGGCATTCTTACTCAAACCAATTGCTGTGATTCAGCTCAGCTCATTTTTATATTTTGAATGTTTTTCAGTGATTATAACAGGGATTTACTGTTTCTGGTACATAAAATGTTAGACCATCCATTAGTTTTTCCTGAATCTGCTTAGTCCATTTCATAAGTACAGAGTAATTAAGTCTAATAGTATTGTAGGAGGTAATCTTGGAGGGGACAAGTCATACTGAGCCAGAGCAGGCTCATCTTTTAACTTAATGTGGAGGAAACCCCGGCAGATATGAGGAAGATCTGATATGTGTTTGTTTTGTTATTTTTTTTAAGAAAAAAGAATTACACTTTTGACATGTTGGCACTTACTCAACATACTACCTCCTGAGCTCAACACACTTATTACTCCTTTGTTCCAGCTTCTTTAGCCTGTCAAAGAAGAACTTGGGTGGTTGTGCTGCAAACCACTCAGAAACAGCTGATGTGGCCTCTTCAATGTTTGATTATTTTCACTTGAGATGTTTTTTGAGCTTAGGGAACAAGAAGTAGTCAGAAAGAGCCAAGTCAGGTGAGTAGGCCTGGTATTTCAGCACTTCACGGTGTAGGTTGGACAATTTCTGCTGTGTGATGGCAGCCTTGTGAGGAGACATGTATTGTCATGGGATTTGTGAGACTCACAGAGTTCATTTACTAGGTTTATTAATCCTGCACCTTAAGATTACCTTGTTCACACGGGCGTTAAGTTTTTGGATAAATGAACTTGCTCTGAACGTCCTAGACGTTTATGTTGCATTTTGTGGTGGCGATCGATTGACTTCTACACCGGCGTTCGTTTGTCTCTGTCTAACGCCAGCCTGCAGCCCAAATTGTAGTTTGTGTGTTAACCTGTGGAGGCAGTGTCGGGAACTGGATATGAAAACCCTTGTCGTTTTATTTGAGGTGCCTCCTTTCAATATGGACCATTTTGCTATGTTAGATATTAATCTTCTTGTTTTAAAAATACTCGTAATACGGCGACGTAGGGAGAGAAAAAATCGCCGCCGCTACTGGGTTCATCTTCTGACTGCACAACGTCGGGTTAAAGGAAGTTTTTTTGTGCTTTATGAAGAAATGCGAAAATTTCCGCGCAAGTTTTTTAATTACTGTCGGATGTCGGTTTGCACTTTTGATTGTCTGCTGCAGCTGGTGCAATGCCACATTGCACGCCGATCAACCAATATGCGACTTGGTGTTAGCCTTGAAGAGAGACTACTTGTCACTTTGAGGTAAGGAAACAGTAGTCGAGTGTGCGCTTACACCGGTGTTATGCACTGAAATGCCCCCTACATAATCGTTATCAAATATTATATTAGAACATAAATTAATAGGTTCATGGTTTATAAATTACATCCATCCATTTTCTAACCCGCTGAATCCGAATACAGGGTCACGGGGGTCTGCTGGAGCCAATCCCAGGGCACAAGGCAGGAACCAATCCTGGGCAGGGTGCCAACCCACCGCAGGACACACACAAACACACTAGGGCCAATTTAGAATCGCCAATCCACCTAACCTGCATGTCTTTGGATTGTGGGAGGAAACCGGAGCGCCCGGAGGAAACCCACGCAGACACGGGGAGAACATGCAAACTCCACGCAGGGAGGACCCGGGAAGCGAACCCGGGTCTCCTAACTGCGAGGCAGCAGCGCTACCACTGCGCCACCGTGCCGCCCATTATAATTACATGAGACAATAAAATAAAATAAGTAATATGAAAATATATATCCGGTCCTCCGAAGCGTAAAATAAACGCGCAGAAAACGAACTAGAAGCGGTTTCCTTGCGTTCGTTGGGTTTTGAACGCCAAGAAAAATTGCATGCAACGTTTTTTTGATGCCGTATAAACGCTCAGCCGGACAAACGCACGTCACCAAAGCCCGTGTGAACACTCTCATTGACTCCTACGTGTAGAAAACACTCGGCGCTTGATCCGCGCTTGATCCGCGCTCACCGGACGCTACGAACGCAAAAAAAAACGCTCGATTTTAACGCCCGTGTGAACAAGGCTTAATATACACACAGATACACATGCGTACACACATAGAGATCTAAGCCAATTACACGAGAGACGTCCAACTGCCAGTCACTCTTCATAGGATTCCATTCATGTATATGAGTGATGCCAAATGCCTGTCACTCTTAACCACTTCACATAGGGACTAACCAAGGCCACCACTAACATACATGCGGATGTCCTTGAATGCTCAGCACCCTTTTAATGATATGCCCCTTACCAACCTATCTTACTAGGTCTTACATCTGCACACTTAATGAGATGTGATCTCTCAGCCTTGATGATCCTGCAAAGATAACCAAATGTCAACTCTCCTTGCAGTAGGTGCCCTAATATTTAGTTTATTACTTCAATCACTACAGATAAAAAGACAAAGCATAGAGCTGTAAAACAATGTGGTATTTATTAAAGTATGACACCATGTAGAAGAAAATATAATAGAAAAAAAATGTGGATATAGTCTTAAAAAAGCTTACTGAAAATCAGCACTAATAAGGGTGGATGTTGTCCTTTTAAATTCAGCAAAAGGCATGTTGCATAAGTTGCGTTTGTCGATTTTCAGATGAAATTGTCTCTCCCTTTCATTCTGATGTGTCTTGTTGTCTGACATTGGTTCCTATATTGTTACTCTTTCTGTCATTTCTTTATGTTGTCACTCTGCTGTACTTCAGACAGGCCATTATTTATGTTGAACTTTCACGTTGGGCTCAGTGACATGTGACGTTGCACACATTTCATTGGCTAACTGTCCTTATGGTGAATGGCTGTACTCAAAGCTGTAAACTAACTAACAGCTTCTGATCCTGTGGTGTCCATACTTGCATTCATTCCCTCCACCCTTAAGTTACAAACTAAAACAGATCCATAAATAGCGCAATACTGAAAGAATGTACAAGAAAGGATGCTTTCAATATGAATTACTCCTACAGTTGAATTTCTTTAAGAATTCTGTAAACTAATTTCATCCTGGTTCATTTAAGCTACATTAAAACTAAATATAAGCAGTCTGTAATTTCAGAATATGGTCATTTTACACTACAGGACAAGAGGTCCTGAAGAAACAAGACTCAATTTGAAAGCTTGGAGACCTGTTCCTGCTTCAACTTGTCCAAACATGGTATGTAGTACCATGTGATGATGGTTTCACCCTTTTTTAAATAATTAACAAGAGGAATTACATCTCTGTTCAAGAAGACAGATGCCATTGCCTTGCCTGCTGACTTCTGTGTCTTGAACAGCTGTGAATACAAGAAACCACTGTGTCTCCCTGGGTTGCTGAATCATACAAATGGATCCGAGTTGAATCCATTGTAACAAGTCTTTTCAAAAATCCCACAGGATACCTCCTAAAATGGTCCAAAATGGCCTGTTAAGCAACGACTCTGTCATACTCCTGGAAAGCATTGAGGTATTTGGGAACCCATTTGGCTGAAAATCTTTCTCATGTCTAAGATGTCATTTAAGATGTAGACCACACATTCCCAAGGGATGTGCAGGGTCTCCTCTCTCTTTTTAGCAGATGTTCTTTGATTCTTTGAGATCTGGAATGAATAGCATTCACATTTTCTGAGATTGTCACTTCAGTTGGTCTACCAAGACGTTCTTCGTCTTCTGTATTGAAATGTTTTATCCTAAATTGAGCAACCCAATTTTTGCCTGTAGAGTAGGACAGGGACTTATCACCTAATATACCTGATATACCATCAGAAATTTGTCTGGTTGAGCTCCCTTTTGAGAACAAAACGTTAATCATTGCTCAACACTCTATTGATGTGAAATCTCTGCTGTTTTGTGACATCATCGCTTCAACTTTACACAGGTAAAAAAAATTTTGAAAGACTACAATGATGACATGGGCGGCATGGTGGTGCAGTGGTAGACCCGGGTTCGCTTCCTGGGTCCTCCCTGCGTGGAGTTTGCATGTTCTCCCCGTGTCTGCGTGGGTTTCCTCTGGGCGCTCCGGTTTCCTCCCACAGTCCAAAGACATGCATGTTAGGTGGATTGGCGATTCTAAATTGGCCCTGGTGCGTTTGTGTGTGTCCTGTGGTGGGTTGGCACTCTGCCCAGGATTGTGCCCCGTGTTGGCTGGGATTGGCTCTAGCAGACCCCCGTGACCCAGTGTTCGGATTCAGCAGGTTGGATAATGGATGGATGGACAATGATGACATTTCGGTTAGAGACACTTAAGACAATGGGCTTTGAGATGATAAGGTTAGTCAAATTGGGAAAGTCAAAGGTTTATCAGCAACCCATCATGTTAGTAGAGCATGTAACCTGAGCATGAATTGCTGTGTATTAAAACAAAAACAAATAAAAAAAATCACATTGAATAAAGAGTGCCATCCCGAGCTCGGTGTGGGGTTAGCATAAATGCCTCTTTGTCACCATTTTATTATGAGTGAAGTGGACAAATGCTTTTCTAAATGGCCGGTGTACCAAGACCCATACAAGCAGATGCAGATGGAAGCTGCATTTGGACATTTCTGAAATGAAGAACTTAGATTTTAACATATAATTTCACTGCCTGCAGAGAGTAAATTAGATTGGGACATCTTTATGTTTAGCTTTTTTTAGGGTTGTCAGATTAGAAAATTAGAAATATGGGACACTCTGAACATCTCTCTCTATATTTCTATATATATACATTTACACATGCCCCCTACACACCCAGACCAATATGTTATATAAAAGTAGAGACATAAGTTAAAAGCATAAAGCAAGGAGTTTAATGGGTTATGAGGAAAACAAAAGTAAAATCATTTGAAAATGATTTAATACAAGCTAATAAAAATTATGTAAAAGAGAAATCATTTGAAAATATTTATTTAATACAGACAACAGAGAAATATTATTATTATTAATACCAGGCCTACTCACCTGACTTGGCTCCTTCTGACTACTTCTTGTTCCCTAAGCTCAAAAAACATCTCAAGTGAAAATAATCAAACATTGAAGAGGCCACATCAGCTGTTTCTGAGTGGTTTGCAGCACAACCACCCGAGTTCTTCTTTGACAGGCTGGAGAGCAAAAACGGTGAGAGCGTCACAAACAAGTTGCAAACAGGCTGCAAACACTCGTTTCCTCGTTACAGTTGAGTTATTATCAATAAAGAGAATCTGAGAAAAGAAAGTATAATTACTCATAAACTTACAACTAAGTACCCTAAGAAGGTAGTAAAAATATATTTCCATCCATCCATTTTCTAACCTGCTGAATCCAAACACAGGGGTCTGCTGGAGCCAATCCCAGCCAACACAGGGCACAAGGCAGGAACCAGTCCTGGGTAGGGTGCCAACCCACCACAGGACATACACACAAACACACCCAGGCCAATTTAGAATCGCCAATCCACCTAACCAGCATGTCTTTGGACTGTGGGAGGAAACCGGAGAGCCCAGAGGAAGCCCATGCAGACACGGGGAGAACATGCAAACTCCATGCAGGGAGCGAACCCGGGTCTCCAAACTGCAAGGCAGCAGCACTACCACTGCGCCACCGTGCCACCCTAAAAATATATTTTTATTATGAAATTTGAAAATGAACTAAATAAGGGACATTTGGCTGTCCCTGAAAGGTCAGTACGGGACAGGGGACAAAATGATCAAATATGGGACATCTGACAACTATAGCTCTTTTGCGTTTGAGTCTTGTATTTTTGTGCAGTTCAGTTTATATTTCAAATTGTTTTCTGATACTCTCAGTTATTGATTTTAAAGTCATGGTAAATTAGCTTGCAAACACTAAATAATGTTGAACTTTTTGGTTAATTGTTAGCTTGAGTAATGTAATTACTCTCACAGTGTTTGCACTGCAGGATAGAGTTAACTTAAGGACAAACAATCACATCACTTCAAATTGAATTATTTGTGCTTTTTTAACCTCTGTTTTAGCTGTCATTTCCTCTTTTCCCAATCTCTTCTTCTTAATGCCCTTATCAGATCTATCTTTGGTTTGCTGAGTCTTGTAGAAAATCTAATCAATTTCTAATCAGTTAAATAGGACAATTCTGTTTAAAAGGCCAGAATGCTGCACTGAGCGCTGCAAAATTGACTATTATGGTATTAAAGCTTCCCATAAAACTATGTGCTTTATACAGGATCATTCCATGTACAGGACCCCTCCACAATTATTGGTACCCCTGGTGAAGATGAGAAAAGGGCTATAAAAATCACCTTCTGATGAATTGCCTTAATGTTACAATGAAAATAATGAAAGAAATGTAACCTTTAACTGAAGAAATTCATTCTGAGAAAAAAAATAACTAATCAAGAAATAATTATTTTTAACAAAACCACACATGCTAAGATTATGGGCACCCCTACATTTAATACTTTGTACAACTTCCCTTAATCAATAAAGCAGAACTGAGTCTTCTCCAATAACAATTTTTTAAGGTTGGAGAATATAGAGCAGGGAATCTGAAACCATTCATTTCAACAGAATCTCTCTAAGACATCCTGGGTCTGAGGTCCTCTCTTGTGCCCTCTCCACTTAAGCGCACCTCACAGGTTTTCAGTGGGCTTTAAGGTCCGGGGACTGAGACAGCCATGACAGAAGCTTGAGTTTGTGTTCCTTTAATAATTTTTGTGTTGACTGGTGTAACAATGATGAGGCAAAGACATCGTAACTGTTTGGGGCAGCCACCCATATATTGTTCCCCGGCTGCAAAATAGATTTAAATCTGAACAGAGGTGTTGACTAATTTGAGTTCAAAACAGAACTGATTGTATGGAGGCAAGATGGCGGCATTAAAGGCCAGTACAGGCAGTGACATCATCATTGGGGCCGGAACTGGAAGTGATGTCATTGGAGACTGGAAGTGATATCATCAAAGTTGCCGGAACCGGAAGTGACATTTTCAAAGGCGCCAGAACCTGATGGGATTTCCTGAGAATGGTCTGCAAGGAACTGAGAGAGACAGTCAGCGCACACTGCCACCCCTGGTCTGTCATGGAATTACAATTACAATTACTACCTTTAGCGGCCTCCTACTCACACGGGTGTGACACTGGCTTTTTGGACTCCAGGTTTGTGGTTATTTTCTTCTCCCAGTCAATTCTTATGCACACAATAATTCCCGGGGACTGCATGTCTTATAACATTAATTTGGTAAGATAGGGAATTTTCAATCTGTGTTTTCCAAATCTTAACATTTATTCCACTTTAACCATTGTTTTTTACGTTTATGTGCATGTTTATTTATTTGGGCTGTCTTTCCACTTAGTTCACATTCGGATCAGCTTCAGCTCACAGATCAAGAGTCTGGAATTTTCCTGTGATTTACAGCAACAATCCAAAGTAGTTGTTGATAGCAGTTTTAGCATTTATGTCCAAATATTTCACTTTCATTTCCCAGGAAATGTACCGATGTTATAGAATTTCCTTCATTTGTACACTGCCTGTCTGCCTGATACAAAATTAGTGCAGTGCATTTGTTACCCCTTCCAGCCTCATAGGCATTGAAGGATTTGTTTCGATGAGGGTAGACCTGTACCCTGAAGATCACACACTTATGGCGTCATGTAAAAATTACTTAATTAATTAAAAAATAACACATTGATGTTTGAGTTGAACTTCTGATAGTGTCATTTCCAGAATTCAAATGGACAATATGTTAAATATGGAGTGGTGAGTGCTACTACCGCAGGGATCCTGTGTCCATTTTTTGCCCAGTGGTTGGCATTGTGGAATGTTTGTGTTCAGCCCTGTACAGGTTTTCCTTCAGATGTACTGGTTTTCCTCCAATTTTAGGTTAAATAATGATACCAAATGCTAAAGTTCAAGTATATTGATATGTGTGCACACCATAAAGAAATTCTACTTGCATGTTACCCACTGGGTGGTGACAGGAACTACAATAGCAATGACAGACCAAAACAATGAATACCCTATCACACAAAGAATGCAATATACAGTGCTGTCCATAATGTCTGGGACAAAGACAACACTACACAGTTTCATATCAAACAATTCAAACGTGATAAAACTGCACATTGCAGCTTTCATTTAAGGTTGTTTGCATACATTTCGGTCTCACCATGTAGAAATGACACTTTTTCTCCATTGTCCCCCGGCCCCATTACAAAGCACCATAATTTTTGGGACACAGCAATGACAGGTGTGTTAAAGCCATCATATTAAGTGCTGTGTCGCGTATCCTTTGATGCAATGACTACTTGAAGTTTGCGATTCATAGACATCACCTAGGGCCTCATGTATAACACCGTGCGTAGAACTTGCACTATAACATGGCATAAGCACAAAAGCGAAATGTGCTTATGCACAGAAAAATCCAGATGCAGGAATCTGTGCGTGATCCAACTTCCACGTTCTTCTGCTACATAAATCCCGATCAGCGTGAAAAGTAACGCTCGTGCCCGCGCATTATGTAATGCCCCAAATCCTCCAAGAATTACGCCTCTTTGAATATGCAAATGAATATAAATCACCCTTAAGGTCAGCCTTCTGTGAAAAGACAATGGGAAAAGCACAGGGGGGAAATATAAGAATTTCAGCGAATACCAAGTGGAGGCAAAGGAAAAACATACTATTTGTTCAAATAAACCGTGGTATAATCAACAAAAGGAAGTTGATAGAGTGACATAGCGTGTTGGAGAAACTTGAAAGCTCACATTAACAAAATCGCACAGTGCCGGACATAAAAAAGAAGTCAAATATCAAAGTCGCTGTGAAAAGGCGAGTTGTAGCCCACTGTCTGAGTGTCATATGAAAGCTTATTAGGGTACAGAGAAAAAAAGGCACACAGTGGGGAAAAGGCACGAAATGTCAACTTTAATCTCGAAATTTTCATTTTAATCAAATAGTTTATTTTGTCATTAAAGTAGAACATCATAAACTTCATCTTAAAATCGTTTAATTAACCAGTTTCTCAAATCACATCGTAATTAAAGTAGCTCGTTAAATGCTTTGTTTTGTATTTGATCTTCTATGTGCTCTATGTGTGTGAATCACTTCTTGCTTCTTAATACCGGTTCTCATCCTCCAACTGGACACAGAATCCATTACATTTGTGATATTACAGCTCTCTGAATAATTAAAATACTGAGATGTATACATGATATAATTTTTATGAAGATAGGAGTTAAGGCACGTTATTAAACATGAGTTTCATGGCGCACTGATTGTGTGCGACCTTCGATGAAATAATTTATTGCGGCAGTACTCAGGGGCGGCTCTAAGCTTGTGGTGGCACTGGGCAGAGGAAGAATCGGTGGCTCCTTCGCCCGCCCGTCAGTAAGGTAGCTTATGCACGGTGGATGGCCTCGTCTGTTGCAGACACTGCATAGCCGCCTCGTGCTCATGACACAAACGTTTAACTTTTGTCGAAATTTGTCGCTGCGTTTTTAGCTGTGTTGTTATTTTCTCTTTCTGTTTTATATTCAATATATATTGGCGTAGCCGCCACTGCAGTCCTTGCTTTTCTTTCTCCAAGTAACCGATAGCCACACAATCAGCTCTGTAATAGACGTTAAGTGATCTGTAAGCTTAGAGCGCCGATTCTTCAAAACGCTTAAGGAACATTGAAATATCTTCGTAGTACATGTTTAATTATTCTATCCTTATGGATATCCCTATGACACTCCCAGTGAAGAATATAGATTATTTAGATGAAGTTAATGTTTTATCTGTATAATATAATGAACATATTTTGCTGCATTTCACATTAAAAATGATATTGTCATCATATGTAAATACGCGCTTTATAAAGTGGCTCAGGTTGTGCGATATTATAACTGTAGTGCAAGTTTACAGTGGGGTGATTGTACTTATAAGTACAAAGTACAATCAGTTCCACAAGGTGCAATTGTTTAAGTGCATTTAAAGTTCTTGGGATGTAACTGTTTCTGAACTGTGAGGTCCGTGCAGGGTGTCCTTAAAGCTGTATACCGATAATTCTCTTTCCGATCAGCTGCTGCTGTGATTCACACTCAGATACAGTGATATAAATACTCCAAGTGGTGCAGTGAGAGTAATATGGAAAAAGATGATCCGCTGTGGCAACTCCTAACGGGAGGAGCTGAAAGAAGAAGAAGAAGAAGAAGGTGCAGTGAGAGTAACAACACTAAAGCAGTTATGGTATTTGGAATACTATGGCTATTCCCTGGACCATTATATTGTTACAAGTTAATTACAATCAGATGCGTTACACTAATAAACAATATGCGGTTAGTTTCAGTGTATTTATAAAGCCGCGTCAGGAAAATAAGGTGTAACCACACAGGAACAGTAGCACTGCTTTGACGCTGGGTGCCTCCAGTCTGCAAAACCGAGCAGAGAACTTGCGTACGACAAGGCATGAGGTACCGTGGAAAAGTGCGTGGCTTTACGGCAAGTGTAAGTTTTATACATCGCGATTTGAATGTGGAAAAGTTCTTACGCAACATTTCTGTGCGTATGCACCGTTTATACATGAGGCCCCAGGTGCTGAAGATCTTCTCTGCAGATGATCAACCAATCCTCTAATGCAGACATCATCAGCTCCTGCTTGTTACGGGGGCTTGTACCATTAAGTTTTCTCTTCAGCATATGGAAGGCTGGCTTAGTTGGATTTAACTGGGTGACTGACTTGACCATTCAAGAATTTTCCATTTTTTTAGTTTATGAAAGACTCCTCTGTTTCCTTAGCAGTGTGTTTGGGGTCATTATCTTCTTGTAGGATGAAGTGCCGTCCATTGAGTTTGGAGACATTTACTGGTACTTTTTGCAGATCACATGCTTCTACACACCTCAGAATTCATTGAATTTCTAGTCATCAGTTCAGTCATCAATAAAGAGAAGTGTGCCGAGACCTGTGGCAGCCATACATGCCCAAGCCATCATAGCCCCTGTTAAATACCATGTTTAACAGATGAGGTGGTCTGCTTTGGATCTTGGGCAGTTCCTTTTGGTCTCCACACTTTGCTCTTGTCATCACTCTGATGCAGGTTCTTCTTTGTCTTGTCTGTCCACAAGACCCTTTTCCATAATTCTGCAGGGTCTTTTAAGTCCTTTTTCACAAACTGTAATCTGGCCATCCTGCTTTTGTGGCTAACTAGTGGTTTGCATCTTGCAGTGTGGCCTCTGTATTTCTGTTCATGAAGTCTTCTGCTGATAGTCATCTCTGACACTCACATCTGCATCTGTCAGACAAGCATTGGAGGCTTTTTGTTTGCCATAGTGAGGATTCTTCTGTCATTAGCAGTGGAGGTCTTGCTTGGCCTATCAGTCCATTCTTGATTACTGAGCTCACCAGTGTTTTCTTACTTCTTAATGATATTACAGACAGTTGATTTAGGCCACCCTGAGGTTTTACAAATGTCTCTAGTGGTTTTATTCTTGTAAAAGCTATATAAATGTAAGTATTACTATTATTATTATATTAGCCTCATAATGGATTCTTTGACTTTCATTGGCACAGCTCTTGTCCACATGTTGAACAATAGCAACTACAGACTCCAAAGGATATCTTATGAAGAAGTGAAACCCACCTGAAGAATCACAAACACCTGTGCCTGTCCCAAACATTATGGTGCTCTGAAATGGGGGGACCGTGTATATACAAAGTGTTGTCATTTCTACATGGCGTCACTGAAATGTAGGCAAATACCCATAAATGAAAGTCTGCAATGTGTACTTTAATCACAATGTCTGAATTATTTAATTTTATAATTTTAAACTGCAGAGGAGAGAGGCAAATCCAGGAGAGATGTGTCTTTGTCCCATACATTGTGGAGGGCACGGTAGGTATGTGTAAGTAACTGTATAAATGGCTCTTGATTCACTCTGTGGATAAAATCTGATTTGTTTTCGACCCTATTTTTGTAAAAATGTATCTATTTGTATGGAATGTTGTGTGATGTCAATAAAATCAATAAAATTAAAAAATAAATTCTTGATACTCTTAGTCCTTTTTTTTGGAAGTGAGGACTATTGACTTTGCATTTATTTTTCTAAGTGCTTTTTTTTTCCTTCTAATTTTATTTGGACTTTTTACTCTGTTTTTAGGATTAAATTCTGGTTTGCGGATTTGGCTTTGTAAATCTCTGGGCTTGCCTCTTTTGAGTGAATCTGTTTGACTCTTTTTTATTTTTGAATATTTCCTATTCATATAATTAATTCTAAAAGAATTTGGTTTTGTTATCATTTGCCATAGTTTTATATGGATTCTCTTCTCCCTTTCCTGGTGTGGCGGGCGGCTGGGGGTGGTACCCAGCCGGGACACCCAGGAGGACCGGAAGAGGGCTTGTGCTTCCTCCAGACCACGAGGGGGCAACTGCCCTGGTTGTGTTGGGGGCCTGTAGGGGCCCGTGGCCACTACCAGGGGGTGCCCTGGTGCCTGAAGAACCCTGGACCTCAGCACTTCCGCCACACCAGGAAGTGCTGGGGGGAAGAAGACTGGGGACACCCAGAGGGCTTCCAGGTGCACAGCCGGCACTTCCACCACACGGGGGTGTGTCCGCAGAGGATTGCCGGGAAGCAGCTGCAGCCCATCCGGGCTTGTATATAAGGGGCCGCCTCCCTTCATTCAGTAACAAGAGTCGGGTGGAAGAGGGCGGAGCTTGGAGAGAGGAGTGGAGGCGGCCAGAAGGAAGGCATTAGCGACTGTGAGGCCTGGACTTTGGTGGATCGGTGCTGGAGGCACTGGGTTGACCACGAACCTTTGTAAATATTTGTAAATAAATACGAGTGTGTTGGGTGCAAAACCGTTGTCTGTGTCCAGGTCCCGTTCCACACTGGTGAATTTAAGACCTGGTTTCTTGTGGCCTGAGCTGGCTAGAAAAATCTGTTTAATATAGAGAATGTCCATTATTCCATTATCCAACCTGCTATATCCCAACCACAGGGTCACGGGGATCTGCTGGAGCCAATCCCATCCGGCACAGGGCGCAAGGCAGGAAACAAACCCCGGGCAGGGTGCCAGCCCACCACAGGGTACACCCACTAGAGAAAATTTAGGATTGCCAGTCCACCTAACCTGCATGTCTTTGTACGGTGGAAGGAAACCGGAGGATCCGGAGGAAACCCACGCAGACACGGGGTGAACATGCAAACTCCACGCAAGGAGGACCCGGGAAGCGAACCCGGGTCTTGTAACTGCGAGGCAGCAGTGCAACCCACTGCGTCACCATGCCACCCTATAGAGAATGTAAATTATGATTTTGATATTAAAGCTTTTTGCATCAGCTAACTAAAAGTTGTCAAATCTGACCTTCCATTATTGATGTCTAAATTGAAATGCCCAGTGTCACTCACACACACACACGTCCGTGAGAACCCTAAATCCAAAGAGGACTGTTTCATTTATGTTAGGTAGATTGCCCAGAGGGCACTGGGCAGTCTAATGGTCTGGAATCCCTACAGAATTTATTTTTTTCTCCAGCCGTCTGGAGTTGTTTTTTGTTTATTCTGTCAACCCTGGCCATTGGACCTTACTATTATTCTATGTTAATTAATGTTGACTTATTTTATTTTCTTACTGTGTCTTTTATCTTACTATTCTTCATTATGTAAAGCACTTTGAGCTACTGTTTGTATGAAAATGTGCTGTATAAATAAATTGTGTTGTTGTTTGAGAGACAACCTCAGGGCTCATCTACTGATAATTACGCTCCAAACCTGATTCATTCGTTCATGACTATTTCCTGCCTTGATCAAAATGCTGCCTCCGTAGGCTCAGGCTCCAAGTGACTTTGCATTGGACAAAGCAGGTTATGAAACCGGATGGATGTTTACATATTTCCGAATGAAAATTTTTAAATTTGCTTACCTACAAAGTGTAGCACAGTACATGGATGGTTGCTTTTATGACTACAATTTAAATTTAAGACACAGACTCGTCAGAAAATCTGCTCAATTGGAATCTGCACTATCAGAGTTGGAAGAATGACATCATGTTGACATGTTTGACAACTTTCAGTAAGAAGCCACAGATGCTGAAAATGATGACTTCTTTCCCCCTCAGAGTTTATTCATTTTACAGGTCTTTTGTGTTAAAATATAATGCACACACTTTTATTATCAATAATTCATCTGGATCACATTTATTAGAGATGTTCTATTTACTTTTCTGATTGTGCTTAGTCTTCATATTTTTACTTTTGGTTCATGCAAGTCATCGCCTCGGGTAAATAAGACACATTTTTAAGTGAAAATGTGGCAAGCATTTGCATTTGGCAAAAGAAAATGCAGTGTTTTATTATCACTTTTAGTGTGTGCTCATGTAAATTAATAAGCATGTGTTTTGTTTCTCTGCAAATATTTGTGGGGGTGGCATCCAAATGTTTTGCCTGGATACAAAAAAAGAAAAAAAAATCAATAAGATGGCTCCAATTGTTTTCTCTCTGTAAACAGTTATAAAAATCAGTGGGGTAGGCTTAACTTAGTTATGTGATTTCAGCCGTTGCCTTGTTAAGATGTTAATCCCGCTTTTATGTCAATGCATCCAAATTAGAATATTTGCAGACTAAATCTAAAGGGTCAAGGGCCAGATACCCACTGGGTATTCCTCTGTCTATTTTCACCTTTTGTCATTTTCCTGTGACCCACAAAAGTCGTGACACGGTAGACAACAACCAGACCCCCTTCTTGCTCTTTCTCTTACAGAAAGTGACTTGGTAGAAAAATTGGATGTGCACTCGTTTTGCATGCAGAAAGGTTAAGGATTGTCATGAAATGTCATTTGGAAACCAGCATGGGATTACAAATCAGTGGAAGGATGACACTAGACAGTGTTGACACTGGAAAGAGGGCAGAAATTGTGCTCCTGGTCATTGTGGCAAAGATCAGCGACCCTGCAGAAAAGGTCTCGTCTGTCTGCAATGTTAAAAAAAAAAACAGGAAGTTAAAAACTGGACTATAATGCGGTGATTCAGACATAGAAAAAGAAAACATTAGGAAGACCATTTTCTTTTCGATTCCATGTTTTGGTCTAAACATCCTCTAATTCAGCTGAGCTTCTTTCTTGATTAAATTCTGTTAGATTTTATTTCAGTCATTTTCTATTTTGCGCTGTGGTGGAATGTTGGTGGATCAAACGCAACCCCCTGACCTAATGTGGCACCTCTGAACCAACTTAAAATAATGGAATGAGCATTACAATGAGGTCCCGAGTGAGCTTTGTTAAAGGTGTCAGTTAAATAAAGAAATCTAAAATAGAAATGCAATATTTGGAATAATGTTCATTGTAAAAAGATCCATTGCCTGTTTGTTGCTTGTTGTTCAAGGATGATTTCTGGATTTCTGCAGCTTGTAAAGCAACAGCACCCAGGGCAGCCGAGAAGAAAATCCAGGCCCCGGTGCAAAGAAGGTGTGTGGGCCCTTATACAAAATTCTACACATATGTATGTGTGTATATTATTATTTATTTCTTACAATCGTAGATTAAATTGATACATTTTGATAAGTATTTATAGGCCTTCTATTGCTTCGCGTGTACTCAATGCTTCACAATCTTGTACGCAAAAGTTCTCGCACCGTTCTTTGTCTTAGTTTGTAAGGACGTCTCCTTCTCGAGATAACAACACGTTTCGGGTTTCGTGATGTTTCTTTGTAGTATGCTGCTTCAGCACTTGTTTAGTTTCTCGACTGTTCACAACAGTTCACTTTGTCCGCTTTCCCGAATTCGCGGTGTCTCAGAACGCGGCGACTACGTGACGTACTTGTTAGCCGGCTGATGACTTTTTTCGTCACTGCGCCTGGAACCACCTCCTCCTCGTCACTTCCCACCGAGCGGGGAATACCCTTGTAGACCATGTGACTTCTCTCCCAGGGCGGCCTTCATGAATGTCTCTTACGTCATAAAAACTGTTGACCGCTGCTAAGTACCCTGTGACCCACATGCCTTTTTAATTTTGAAACTAAACAGACTTGCAAAATTTTAAAAATACAATAAATAAATGTTCAAATTATAACAAAAACTATGGGACGCGTTGGTCTTCATGGGCCCCTTGAGCTTCATAGGACCTGGAGCGATGTACTGGCTGCACCTGCCTCCCCTTGGGCCTGGCAGCACCTGCAAAGCATAAAACAAATCCGGGACGGGATGCCAACACATACATAGGTGTACACATACTTAGAAACAGTAAGGAAGATTTCAGGTAAGCTGGTTTGTATTTTCTACTGATGTAATAAGTTGTCGTTTATCTTGGTGCCAGAGACTGAGAGCAAGTTGTGTGCTGTTTCACTGTACACTCTGCTTGAGAGAATACTAATATACCTACAAATACACCCACTCTCACTTGTACACTGCCAATTTTAAATCATCAGCTAACCTAACATGTGACAGGAGTATCTGGAAAGAAAGCAAAGAGAAGTATTCTGTGCCTGAACGCTGTATTAGCGAGGCTTCCCTGCTAAGACCCAGTCTGTATGGAGTGTGTGTTGCCCCATTGGTTGTAGTGAACATGGACAGATAACGTTACTCACCAAGAAGGTCAAGGCTGAGGATCCATAAACTTTAATGTTGGTTTCTGGCAAGAAGTCATCCAAATTATTAAGGCATGAAAACCATTGACAACTTGAAGATAAAAGGACAATAATTTCCTTAACTTAAAATACAATATGGCAGAAAGTAAAGCAATGACTAAAGTAGCGCCAGTAGCAAAAAGGGAGCTAGGGACATACCAATATGTATTAAATTAAAAAGGGGGGGGGGTTTAGGAATGTTCCAAACAGTCTAATAACAATATTAACACAGGCTGCTGGAGCAGCACAAGAAGATATGCCTTCACTTCTCTCCTTAACCCTTTGCTACCTCAAACTCCAACCTCCAGCAAACGGTGGTTGTCATCAGCAGTCAATGCTCATCTTCCTGGCAGTCAGTCATCCTCCTGAACACAGCACTTCTCACGGCTCCCCATCAGTGATGTTCTCAAGCTCCTCTTTTGTCACCCCACCATGTGTCCACTTGACCTCTTTCCCATATATCTCCTGCAGGCTATCACTCTCTCACTTAATCTCTGCATTTACATGTACCATCAGCACCTCATTCACTACAGGCACTTTTCCTACTAACAGGTATAGAAAATTGTATTCTTAAAATTGGTAATCCCCGTGATTTAGAAAAGTATTATATGCACATGAGAAAAGTAGACACTATATTTTATTAAGTATTAAGATGTAAGAGTTAGGAGTTCATTCCCATTGTCACACACGTGCGGTTAGGAGACAGTCAAGAAGCCCAGCGGTGAGTGAAACATTGTGAGATGAAGGGTCAATTTATAGTACTAACACCTTACTCTCTTTTTCATCAGACCAAAAGAAGAAAAATAATACCATTTACTCACCACTCAAACTTCTGGATTCACAAGATGGCCGCCCAACGTCACTTCCGCTTTCGACTCCAGACGATGATGTTGCTTTCCGGTCCCCCGATGATGATGTCACGTCTGGTCGCCCGATGATGACGTCACTTCTGTCACAATGACGATGACATCATTTCCATTCTCCTGATGATTTTGTCACTTCCGTCCACCCACTCTGACATCATCTCCTGCCACATCACTTCCGTCAGCCATATTTTGTATAAATAACACCATGTTACTGTTGCAGATTGTCAACTGCTTTAGTTTTTGGTCATTTTTCTTTTCTTTACTACGTCCGCTGGTCATTATGCGAGGTCATTAAACAACTCTTTTTATTTTGTGGCGATTCTTTATTTACAACACTGAATATACTGTATAAGCCACAGACCACCATTATCTCTCAAGTTAAAGTCTGGACATGCAGCAGAGCTGAGAAGAGATGGGCCCCTTGAAAAGAAGAAGAATGTAAACTCTTGGGGTGTAAATAATTTGTGAGCGGGGATTCAGGTAGGGGCTGACAGACAGATATGATGGACAGCGAAGAGTTTGACACCCACCCAGCCGAGAGATAATGGTAGATTAATTAGGGGCAGAACTTAAGCAGTGAAATATTGAGGAGTCCGATGAGGATGAATAATGACTTGTGTGATAAGAATTGTAATAAATGTAAGAGTTGCTTTTAGTTGTTTGTTCATTGTTCCATCTTAAATGAGTCTGTATGTTCGCTATACAATAAAGCTTAATTCTGCTGTCTGTTGTGAAGTCTCCAAATGCCTACTTTGGGGCTGAGGGCGACCCTACCATGTCAGCCTGATTTCTCTTTTCAAAAAGCTCCACAATCAAACAAACTCAAGTACAGAATTACAGGCCAGTGCATGCTTCCAGCCTCTCCTCTCCTTTCTACCCAAACCTCATGAATGTGCTGCCTCTAACTAAATCTCTTCTTTTGTTTTACAAAACAAATTGCTTGATCCTAATCAGTTGATCTTCAAAAGAGGCCATTCAACTGGCTGACTAGAGCTACCATCTGTCTCCATCTCTCTCTTCTGCCTTAGACACAGTCAACCATTAGATCCTCCTTGCCATCCTCCCTGATCTTGGCATCACTGAGACTTTTCTTAAGTGGTCTAAATCATACCTCTCACACAGATCCTACTGCATGTCCTGGGAAGGACCGATGTCAAGGGTGCATCAGATGAGAAGGAGGTGCCCCAAGGATCAATGCTGGGTCTTCTCTAATTATCTCTGTAAACCAATTCACTAGGCCGTATCATCGACTCCCATGGTTTCTTCCATAAGTGCTATGTTGATGATACACAGCTGTAGCCATCCTTCCCTCCAGATGACCACACAGTGTCAGTTAGAGTCTTGGTTTGATATATTGTGTCGTATTGTGTCACATGAGTGCGCTTGCGGAACAAGTTAAGGGCTTGGTTAATTATATTACTCCCCAGGAACACACAAGGGTGCTAAGCAATAACAATTTCTCTTCTCCTTTCCCATCTGCAGAAAGGAAGATTGACATGCCTCCAACCATTACATCACTTTTGGGGTCACTCCACCCAGACCTGATTCTTCCTCCCAGAAACCAGAAAATGTAGCCATCAAAGATGGACCTCCATGTTTTTCCAGATAGCAAGTCTATGCAGCTCTCTACATTTGTTCAACTTGGCTTACTATTGCTAACACCTGCTAAGTCACTACACAACCTTGCAGCATTAAATGTTGACAAGCAATCTCTCACTGACCACCTCTCAGTCTTAAAGCTTAATTCTATATAAGATCAGATAATATCTGACAAAGAATGCAGAGCAACTCATGGTCCAGGCTTTGGTCCTGTCACATCTGGACTACTGCAATTCTCTTCTGGCAGGGGTACCTGCATATGCTACTGTAGGCGAAGGTTTTAAGCGTGCCATTGTGATCTGTGAAGGTTACTCATACACATTATTGACAATGAGAATCTACTTGACAGGGAGACGAGATGAGTCAGGTGGTACATAGCACTGAAATGCTGCTGCGCCCTGGTTGGTCATAATCAATTTTATGTCCAGGGTCGCCAGGGTCACAGTTGGCTATTTCAGGGCTTCCCAAATTAATATTGCCAAGCAAGCGGACTGACTGGGGGAGAGAAAGATTGCTAGGTTAGCAATATGAAAAGAAGATAAGCAACAAACAATTGTTCACTTCCAAGGCAGGGTATTCAGGGAAAGAATGAGTGTGCAGTTCAGCTTCTGGTTTAAAGGGGCCGTTCAATTTTCTGTGAGTGATGAACCTCCAAACCAGAATGTACCAATGTTTAGAGCTTGCATGATCATGTTTAAGACTCTTGAAGTGTAGGAAATGTATAAAGGCTCAGAGTTTGTCTAGAATGGTAGAGCTCACCTATGGACAGATAGAAGACATTGCTCCTGCCCGTGCCCTCGACAAAATGCCTTCTCACACTCTGTCCCAAAGTTGGACAAGCGCTGACCACAGGAGTCCCCAACTGTGTTATGCTTTGGCCAAGCATAGCTTACCTTCGAGTGTTATATTCTTTTTAGTGTTAAGCCTATATTAACTCTCTGAGGCCTGAATATTTTTTCCAAAGAATGATGTGTTCTGAAAAGCACACCAAGCAATGGTTTCACACGTAAATCAACATAAAATATCTGTTGCTGCATGTTGTGGCCACCAGTTTGGTTGTCTTCACATGGCAGTGGCGGTCACGGTTGCAGTGTACTGCAATCTGGTTTAAGCCTGTTGTTACTGTAAGTGGCAGTCCTCCATAGGCGCATTAGGTACATGAACCTGTTCATCACCACAATCAGTCTTCACTGGTACTACCCATTAGTTTTCAATCACAATTTAGTGATAATATGGAAAACATCGTCCACAAAGTATTTTGCTTTACACATTTGTTTTGATCGCTCGCCAGATGTCAATGCCATTTTTTCCGTTTCCTCCTTGCTACTCACGGGAGTGATAGAGAATCTCTGTCAAACTAATGAAGTTAACTTTCCTTCTAGCAAAGAGAGTCCAACTAAAACATAAACGGCAGGTTTTGCCACAATTTATAGTTGATTACCTGCATCAACCCTTCCTTTTTAACAAAAGTCAACCTCCGCCCTGAATGATTTAAGTAGAAACTAGTATAATTTTTCTTTAGTGTTACTAATTCTTTATTCCCTTTAGAATCACCATAGTACCAGTAGGAAAAGATATATGATATATCTTTATGTATATTGTTGGGTTAATAATGGCCTCAATCTCTAATGAATGTCTTCCCAGAGCATGCGCCAACTGCTAGATGCAGCTACCAAGCCACTGGAAATAATGCAAAATGCACATCTAGTTTTCAACCAGGCCAGATGGGCGCATGTTACTCCTCTCTTCAGGTCCTTCCATTGGAATCTTGTAGTAGCATGTATTAAGTTCAGATCCTCAATGCTTGCCTACAGAGTAGTCAAATGAGTCAGAAACCTGTATATGTGAAAATATTTGTGAGGTCCTATGCTCCTTCTCACCCACTCTGGTCCACTAGTGAAAAGCATCTAGTGATGACACTTCTAAATGGCATCAAATCTCAGTCCAGACTCTTTATATGTGTACTGTAGCTCCGAGCTGGTGGAACAAGTTGCCCACCTCCTTGCGAACTGATTACCTCAGAAGCGTTTCTTATTCTGTGGATATTTGTCACATCGATAATCACAAGATTAACTAGTCGTGAGTTGTTCTGTTTGGTTTGAAGCGCTTCACTTGTGATGATCAGTTTTGTAACCCGTCCCATAACCTTTGTTCCCAAACAGTCCTCCAGACTGAAGTTTATGATGTCACACTGACCACTTTGGGTAAAAACATCAGCTAAATGAGTAAATGTAAACATAAAATGAATAATGTGCAGACTCTACACAGAACAGAACAGTCAAGGAGGAGGTCAAGTGCATCAGAAATAGTAAAGGGGAATTAAAAGATACAGACAATGAAATAATGGATGCCCATAACTTACATTTTTCTGATGTGTTTACAAGTGAGCAAGTGGACAACCTCCCAGAGATAACAGGGACTACTAAGGAGGCACTGAGGGATTTGGAAATTGTAGAGGGAGAAGTGCTGCTCAGATTAAATAAGAAGAAATCAAACAAATCACCAGGACCAGATAATATTTATCCTCATGTTCTTAAGGAGGCTAGTGAGTACATACAGTATATAAATCCATCCATCCATTTTCTAACCCGCTGAATCCGAATACAGGGTCACGGGGGTCTGCTGGAGCCAATCCCAGCCAACACAGGGCACAAGGCAGGAACAAATCCCGGGCAGGGTGCCAACCTACCGCAGGACACACACAAACACACACCCACACACCAAGCACACACTAGGGCCAATTTAGAATTGCCAATCCACCTAACCTGCATGTCTTTGGATTGTGGGAGGAAACCGGAGCGCCCGGAGGAAACCCACGCAGACATGGGGGAGAACATGCAAACTCCACGCAGGAGGACCCGGGAAGCGAACCCGGGTCTCCTAACTGCGAGGCAGCAGCGCTACCACTGCGCCACCGTGCCGCCTATATAAATCCTTGACACATATTTTTAGGAAGTCACTGCACACTGGAGAGATTCCAAAATACTTGGAAAATGGCAAATTTCATCCCATTATATAAAAAGGGTGACAGGGCAGATCCAAGCAACTATAGACCAGTAAGCTTAACATGCATCACAGGAAAATTAATGGAAGGAATTATTAAGGATAAGATTGAGCAACATCTGGCAAGGACAGGAGTTATTCTGAACAGTTTGCATGAGTTCAGAAGAGGGAAGTCGTGTTTTACTAACTTGCTGGAATTCTATGAGAAGGCAACAAAAGGATGCGATCAAAGTGGAGCTTATGATATTATTTATCTTGACTTTCAGAAAGCATTTGATAAGGTGCCACATGACAGGTTGGGCATCAAACGAAAAGAAATGGGAGTTCAGGGTGATGTTTTTAGATGGGTGCAGAATTGGCGCAGACACAGGAAGCAGAGGGTGATGGTGCGAGGATCCTCTTCAGAACTGGCCGATGTTAAGAGTGGTGTTCCATTGGGATCAGTGCTAGGGCCGCTGCTATTTTTAATATATATAAATTATTTAGGTAGGCATATAAGTATACAAGCTGGTTAAGTTTGCAGATGATACCAAGACAGGTGGATTAGCAGATAATTTGGAATCCGTTATATCATTACAGAAGGACTTGGATAGCATACAGGCTTGGGCCGATTTGTGGCAGATGAAAATTAGTGTCAGTAAATGTAAAGTATTACACATAGGAAGTAAAAATGTTAGGTTTGAATACACAATGGGAGGTCGGAAAATCGAGAGTACACCTTATGAGAAGGATTTAGGTGTCTTAATGGACTCTAAGCTATCAACTTCCCGACAGTGTTCAGAAGCCATTAAGAAGGCTAACAGAATGTTAGGTTATATAGCGCGATCTGTGGAGTACAAGTCTGAGACGGTTCTGCTCAACCTTTATAATGCACTGGTGAGGCCTCATCTTGAGTACTGTGTGCAGTTTTGGTCTCCAGGCTACAAAAAGGACATAGCAGCACTAGAAAATGTCCAGAGAAGAGCGACTAGGCTGATTCCAGGGCTACAGGGGTTGAATTATGAGGAAAAATTAAAAAAGCTGAGCCTTTACAGTTTAAACAAAAGAAGATTAAGAGGTGACATGATTGACGTGTTTAAAATTATGAAGGGAATTAGACCAGTGGATCGAGACTGTGATTTTAAAATGAGTTCATCAAGAACACGGGGACACAGTTGGAAACGTTAAGGGTAAATTTTGCACAAACATTAGGAAGTTTTTCTTTACACAAAGAATGATAGACACTTGGAATAAGCTACCAAATAGTGTTGTATACAGTAAGACTTTAGGGACTTGATGAAATAATTGAATAGAACTGGCGAGCTTTGTTGGGTTGAATCGCCTGTTCTCGTCTGGGGTGTTCTAATGTCCTAATTAAGAAAGTTGTTCCTTAGGGCTGGAAAATGCTGCACTGTCCCTGTATGGAGGGACTGTTAAATAAATTGTGCCTCATGCTAAGATATTTATTACATTACTGAGAACAAGTAATACTGCTGGTGCAAAACATGGAGGCCCTAAATGTATATCTGCGCTGAGTTTGTCTCATTTTTGTGTTTTGTGCAGAAGTTTTATTCCAGGTTTCATGGATGTTACCCTCTCTTAACAAACACACTGGTGACATAAATGTGTTAGTGCACACACTGCTGATGTTATTGCTTCCTGTCAGAGAATATTTCCTGCTAAATGCCCATTACTCCAAGACAATCTCAAGCTGTATACAACTTTAAATTAGTTTAAGTGTGCGCAAAAATGAATTAAGGAATAAAACGAATTTTCTACACTAGCATACATTAGTTATTTAATAATCCAAAACACATGTAAAAAGCAAAAAGTTTTAATAATCTGTTTAACTCAATGAATAAAAAAAAACAACATTAAATAAACGTGAATAATTTTCCATTGTTTGTTCAAACCCTGAGCAACATGACGTGCTAGTTGTAAGAACTTTAACTTCTGGCCCGGTTATTGCTTATGCAGAGTTTGCACTTTTTCCCAATGTTTCCTTTTCATATCCTAAAGATGCCCAAGTCAGCTTGATTGTTGGCTCTAAAATTAGCCCAAGGGGAGCGATTGTGCCCTTTAGTGGACTCCCATCTCATTCAGCCTTGTTTCCTGCCATTAACCTGTTATTACAGGCTACTAGTCCAATGGGTGGACGTGTGCATGGAAAATGTTAATAAAGAAGCAGATTGTCCAAGCCATGTACATTTTTACTTCACTCCATACAGAAGTTCAATGTAATGAAGAACTCCTTAGCTTGTCTTTGGTGTCAGTTTCTCTGGGTTTGATACTAGCTACTGTTAAACTCTGCCGACAAAATTTTTTACTCCTTGGAAATTTTCACATCTTATTGTTGTACTGTAAATTTGGCTTTTTTGATCTGATCAACAGAAAGAGACTCTTTAATGTCACAGGGAATACATATCTCTGCACGAGATCTAATTAATTACAGATATAAAACACTAAATAACTGATCACAAAAGCATACACTGTCTTTAATATGACATTCCTAAATCATCCCTGGTGGAGCCAACTCATTTTAGAAGTTCCAGAATTAGTTCAATGGAGATAACCAGCTTGGGGTTTCATCTGATTGTACTATAAATGCAACTCATCTCAAAGGTCCAACTTGTGTTGAGTCAGTATGGTGGCCTGACGTACACAATGAAGACAAAAGAACACAACTAATGTACAGTATTTGAGGAGACTGTTAGGGGATGGAGACAAGAAAATGTTCACATCACTGAATATCCCTTGGAGTCTATTTAAAGAAACAGCACAAGAAAGGGCACAGCTATAAATACGCCTAGAGCAGATAATTCAAGATTCAAGAGTATTTATTGTCATTTCATCCATATACAGTAGTACAGCATACTGTCAAGCGAAACAACGTTCATCCAGGACCAAGGTGCTACATAGAACACAGGACAACAAAGAAGCAACGACACATAACATAAAGACATATAATATATAACAAGGTGCATGTGAGTCAAATGTGCAAACATGTGCAACCATGTGCAACATTGCAGAACACTTATATCAGATATCAGACCGATCGATAAGTGTTCAGGAATCTGACTGCTTGGGGGATAAAACTGTTACACATTTTGGTGGTAAGGGCCCAAATGCTTCAGTACCATTTTCCCAATGGCAGGAGTGTAAACAGTGAGTGTAAAGGGTGTGTTGGGTCATTCACGCTGCTGGTGGCTTTGCGGATGCAGCGTATGGTGTAAATGTCCATGATGGAAGGAAGAGAGACACCGATAATCTTTTCAGCTATCTTCACTATCTGTTGTAGGGCTTTATGATCCCTGATCGTGCAATTTCCAAACCAGACAGTGATGCAGTTGCTCAGGATGCTGTCTATGGTTCCTGTGTAGAATGTTGTTAGAATAGCTAGTGGAAAATCGGCTTTTCTCAGCCTATGCAGGAAGTAGAGCCGCTGCTGGGCTTTCTTGGCTAAAGAGATGGTGTTGCAGGACCAGGTTAGGTTCTCTGCCAGGTGGACACCCAGTAATTTGGTGCTATTGATGACCTCCACATTTAAGCCGTCAATGTTCAGTGGCAGATGGTCACTCTTAGTCTTCCTAAAGTCAACAATCATTTCCTTTGTTTTGTCTAATTTTAGAGACAGGTTATTGGCTTTACGCCAGTCCATTAACCGCTACACCTCCTCTCTGTATGCTGACTCATTATTGTTGCTGATGAGACCCACCACAGTCGTGTCATCGGTGCATTTTATAATGTGATTAGAGCTGTGTGTTGCTGCACAGTAATGAGTCAGCAGTGTGAACAATAATGGACTGAGCACACAGCCTTGAGGGGCTCCAGTGCTCAGTGTGGTGGTTCAGGAGATGTTCTTTCAAATCCTGACTGACTGAGGTCTCTCAGTCAGGAAGTCCAGAATCCAGTTACAGAGGGAGATGTTCAGTACAAGCAGGCTCAGCTCTTCCGTCAGTTGCTGAGGAATAATCGTGTTTAATACTGAGCTGAAGTCGATAAACAGCATTCAAACTTATGTGTCCTTATTGTCTAGATGAGCAAGAGCCAGATGGATAGTGGTGGCTATTGCATCATCTGTTGAACAGTTCCAGCGATAAGCAAACTGCAGGGGGTCCAGTGAGGGGGGCAGCAGGGTTTTGATGTGCCTCATGACTAGCTTCTCGAAGCACTTCATGATAATGGGAGTGAGTGCAACGGGACGGTAGTCGTTGAGATTGGACACTTGTGACTTTTTTGGCATGGGAACTATGGTGGTGGTTTTAAAGCAGGTTGGGACAATGGCGGTGCTCAAGGAGATGTTGAAGATATCAGTAAAAATGTCTGCCAACTGGTCTGCACATTCTCTTAGTACTCTGCCAGGAATATTGTCTGGTCCTGTAGCCTACCACGGGCTGACTCTTCATAGAGTATTTCTCACATCGGCCACAGTCAGGTTTAATGCTTGGTCGCTAGGAGGAGAGGTGGTCTTCCTCATCACCAAGTTGTTCTGTGCGTCAAACTGTACATAGAATTTATTCAGCACATCTGGAAGGGAGGCGTCACTGTCACAGGTGGGTGGTGTTGTCCTGTAATTAGTAATAGCCTGCATGCCTTTCCACATGTTCCATGTGTCTTTGTCATATAGAAAAAGTCCTTGGATTCTCTGGGCGTGAGCGCGCTTTGCCGCTCTGATGGTGCGGAATAGTTTGGCCCTCACTGTGCTCAGGCAGATTTCATCACCTTCCTTGAAGCCAGAGTCCCGGGTCTTCAGTAGTACACGCACTTCCTTTGTAATCCACAGTTTCTTTTTGGGGCGTGCAGTGATGTACTTGGAGACAGTAACGTCATCAATACACTTATAGATGTAGCTGGTCACTAATGATGTGTACTCCTCCAAGTTGATACAGTCGCTGTTGGTTGCAGCCTCTCTAAACATGTCCCAGTCAGTGCACTCAAAACAGTCCTGAAGAGCAGAGATGGCTTCTGCTGGCCAGGTTCTTACCTGCTTCAGAACCAGTTTGGTGTGTCTGACGAGTGGTCTGTATGTTGGAATTAACATGACAGAGATGTGATCTGAGTTTCCGAAGTGGGGGCAGGGCTCCACCCAGTACGCGGCAGGAATGTTTCCATAAATAAGATCCAGCGTGTTCGTCCCTCTTGTTGCAAAGTCCACAAACTGATGGAATTTAGGGCGCACTGACTTGAGATTTGCATGACTGAAATCTCCAGCAACAATAACCATTCTATCCGGTTGTGTGTCCTGTATGTCTGTGATGGCGCTGTACAGTTCCTAGAGCGCTTCCTTTGCATTAGAGCTGGGAGGTATGTAATGGATGTAATCGATTATGTGGATGGTGGTGAATTCCCGAGGCAAATAAACCGGTATACATTTAACAATCACAAACTCCACTAGCGATGAGCAGTAGCTAGAAACAAGCACAGAGTTACTGCACCATTCCGTCTTGATATAAACATGCAGCCCACCACAGTTAGTCTTACTGCACAGAGTAGCATTTCTGTCAGCTCAAAACGTGAAATCTACAAAAACTGAATGAGGGTCCAAGAAGGGGGGCCACCAAGAGACCTATGAGAAGTTACAAGCTTCAATGGCTCACTTTGTTGTCCAGGAGCTCCACCAGTAGCATGTTCATGGGGAGAGTGGCAAACAGGAAACAGCTATTAAAAAAAATACACACGACATCTCATCAGCAGGCACACGGGAGACTCCAAAGTCAGCTTGTGGAAGGTTGAGTGGACTGACGACATTAACATTAAGCATTTTGGCTGTCAAACAAAACACCATGTTTGGTGTAAGCCACACACTGTAGATCTTCAAAAACACACCATCCTCATTCTGAAGCTTCGTAGTGGCAGTCTGATGCTGTGGGGATGCTTCTCTGTAGCAGGCCCTGGAAGGCTTGTGAGGGTTAAGGGTAAAATGAATGTAGCAAAGTTCAAGAAAATCTGACATAATCTGTAGAGAAGCCCATGGGAGAAGATTTGTTTTCCAGCAAGTGAACAACTCCAAACATAATGGCAAGATGGATATCCAGGACAGTCCAGGTCTCAAGAATTTTTGGCTGGACTTGACAAAGTCTAGGATCATAATGCTATCTGACAGAGCTTCAGCCACTTTATAAAGAAGAATGGCTAACACTGAATTGTCCAAGTAAAAATGGTGGAGACCTGTGCACACAGACTCAAAGGCTGTCATGGCAGGCAAAGGTAAATCTACTAAATACTGACCTGAAGAAGGTGAATACTTATGTGATCATATATTTTATAATTATTTTAAATCACAATGTGGAGATTTTCACATCTCACTTTGACATTAAAGAGGCTTTCCTGTTGATCAGTAAAGCCAAATTAAATCCACTGTGATTTAATGCTGTGTGACATGAAGATACCCCAAAGGATGGATGAGTGTCCTGCACAGGATAGGAGAGGATTCCTTACCCGGAAGAATGGAGTAACTGGGGGCAATACCCAGCCGGGATGCCTTATTATTCCTGTCCTATTTGGGATGAACAAATACTGCAGAAACCATTCTAGGTGACAGTGTTCCTCATATAGAGTCCCAGTCTGGACACTTGCAGGGCTGCATGGGAGTAGGAGTCCGGAAGTGCAGCACTATAGGGATACCTGGGGGATGATAGAAGGGAGCTGCTAGGGGAGGACCTCCTTGGTTTGTGTATAACCCGAGTCACACACGTGTGTTTAGGAGACAACTAAAGGGCTTGATTAAATGTGATTCCATGCCAGAGTTAGTGCCATGGCGGAGTGCACTAATTTTCCCTCTCAATCTTTTGCAGACCATATATAAATCCTGCCCAGCTCTGGGGCAGCCAATGATGTCACTTCCGGTTCCGGTATTGATGACATCACTTCCTTTACTGGCCTTTAAAGCTGCCATCTTGTCTCCAGAAAATCAGTTCTGTTTTGGACTCAGTTGAATGAACATGTCTTTGTTTATGAATCAGTTTTGCAACCGGGAACAATTATACGGGTGGCTGCCCCAAACCTTCTCAATGTTTGATGGTCATTTTTGTGCTTAGTGCTTAGTGCTTACAACAGGCCATGTCATGTCACCGGAAGTACTCCTGGGTTCTCTTTAAAGGGAGCCCTTTACCATGGCTTGGTGAGTCAGAGTCTGGAGGCAGTGGATGAAACTCGAAGGAGATGGAGGAGGAGGAAGAGTTGTTTTGATTCATTATGTATTTATTATTGTGGCTTCTGATTGGGAGAGGATTGAGAAAGTGCCTTGGAGAAGAATAAAAAAAATGTTTATTTAATACTCCATCTATTTACGTATGGTATATTGCTGGATCTGTGGTTCGGTGCTTTCCAGTGCCCTTGTGTGGTCACAAACAATAAAACGTGAACACTATCAAGGGAGTGAATACTTTTAACAGGCACTGTGCAGGATGGCACCCTGAAAGTAGGAAAAGTAGGTTAGGAGAATGTACTGTATACTGTATATGGATGGATGGATGGATGTTTGCAACTTTTCAGACATAATTTAATAGGACATAATTTTGTTCAGTAATCATGAACTGAAGTTAATGGTTCTTATGTTTCCTGCTAGTTAGCTCAAAAATGCAGTTTTTGTGTATGTTCTTTTTGCATTCATTTGAATTACTTAGAAGAAGGGGCCTGAGTTGCCTCGAAAGCTTGCATATTGTAATCTTTTTAGTTAGCCAGTAAAAGGTATCATTTTGCTTGACTTTTCACTACATTCATAATGGCTAACACGGTACAACAACCGAGTACATTAGGAACTCTTTGAAACCACTTCTCATATGATATACTGTTTGCCTTGTCTTGAAGTCCAGTTATGCAAGACATCAAACTTTTTTACTTTCTCGTTTACATAGTATAGAGAAAGTATAGGAATTGTGAAAAATTTAACCTCGAGATATTGATGAATCTTGACGTTTTAGATCTTCCTGAGTCCGAAAATTCTATTTGAAATTGTCTGTCTGTGTGTAAACACATTAACTCAAATGCTTTGACCTAGGACAATGAGATTTTGTACACCTGCTTTATATCAAAAATACAGAATCCTATCAACTTTTGGGCCACTTCTGGCAACCGGAATTAATATTTTACCTAAATACTTTTGAAAATTTTTAAGTAAACTATGGTTATAATTATGGATGGATGAATAAAATTTTGTACAGATATTTATAATGATAAAAAGCAAACATATATGAAATTTGAGAAAAATGACTCAACTTTAAGCAATATTTTATTTAAAGAAACATCTGAATTTTTTGTATCATGAAAATCTAAATGTGTACACAATATTAAAAACTGTATTCAATATAACACATATTCTTTCAATAACTGTTATTAAGTTTATTTTAATTTATACATCATCAGTTTAACAATAACGTGAACATGCCATGTAAATATAAAAAAGTAATGGGAACAATAAGCTGCTACGTCCCTGTTGTGTTCCTGGTAACCCTTCACTGGCTCCCTGTTCCACTCAGAATTGAGTTCAAGGTCGTTCTCCTCACCCATCAGTGCATCTATGGACATGCCCCCCTTTACTTACAGGAACTCCTTACCCCTCATACCTCCTCACGCACTCTCCGCTCTGTACACACTAACACTCTCCAAGTCCCTAGAACCAAGCTTCGCAGTATGGGTGATAGGGCTTTTTCATCTGTGGCGCCGAGACTGTGGAACGCCCTCCCTGACTACCTGAGAGCCCCACAGTCGACTGATGTTTTTAAACAGAATCTAAAAACTCATCTTTTTAGAAAGATATTTTGTTAAAGCATACATAGATTTTCTTGTTTTATTATGTTTGTTTTTACTATGTAGCACTTTGAGATTTCTAAAATATGAAGTGCAATATAAATAAAATTTATTATTATTATTATTATTATTATTATTATTTTAATAAATATGTTGGTGATGCCTTCTCACTTGCCCTAATACATCTTTCATTGTGTGATTTCAACCAACAACATGGAAGCCACTCCAACAATATCATCAGAAAAACTTAGAGTACCTTTAACTGGTTTAGTTTCTGAGGCCTTTCCCAGCATTATTAAACCAAACTAGACACCCACAGTGGATTGAGTCGCCATTCCTTTGCGGGGCAGATGAACTGTTATGTGTGCAATTTAGGAGTCCACGCTGCACAGTTCTAAGATGTGCAGTGCCAGGAGAAAACCTAAATGTTCAAACTCCACACAGGCAGCGCTTGAGATGGGGCTTGAGCCCAGGACTCTGGAGGCATGAAGCAGCAGCTCAAACTACGGTGCCTTAATGCTGCCAGGTAGTCACAGATTTTTTACGTGATGAAGTGAAAAGATACATTAAGATGTTTTTGAACTTCAGCAATTTCAGCAAAAAACAAGGGAGTTTACAAAATTTCTGAGTCCCTTGAAGGCAATCAGAACAAAAGACTTCACAGCAAAAAGAATGTGCAGTGCAGAGAAAATAAGGAAAAAGGAGGCATGATAAAATCTTTTTATCATCTTAAGCAGCAAATAATTTCCAGGATGCAGACGTAAATATAGGCGAGCATTTGACAACAGAGGGCAAGTTCCCTTGAGGAATGTAAGGAAGTAGTTTTGCTTCCCCGGAGTAGGTGATGGGTGCACGCAGCAGGTTTCCTGATGAGCAATGCGGTCAGAAATCACAAGGAAACTTGAGACGAAGTGGCAGTTTTGAGGGAATTCTGGTAAAGGGATGGGGGAGGATTTGTAAAGGAAATAGACAGATTAGAAAAAGCAAATGTTTATTATCCTCTGCCAATGCCTATGCTTCTAAAGCGGAAAATATACATCAATAACATACAACAGTTAAAGTGTCTAACAATGGGTGACCAAAACAAAAAGCCTAATAAAGTGCAGGCAGAAACTGGATTGGAACATCAAATGAGAAACGTTAGTTCAGAAGAAAACAGGATAAGGGCTGGGAGTGAGATAACTGAGTCAGCAATGGAGCTAGACAGAGCAAAACAGGACTCCATTAGAGCCATTGAAGTAAATAAATAAAGCGCACATTCAGTCTCTGCTGGGGAGTTTGGAAGAATAGCCGTGGCTTCCAGGTCCAGCCAAGGAGACACCTTAGTTTAGACAGACTCGATTCCATTTTGGGTTTTAAAGAACAGAATTTCTCCACTGATCTTATGCATTGAAGCATTTATTTTAGTTCTTGATGGCATCAAGTCTGGGTGTTAAATAATGTCCCTAGGTACAGTATGTCATCGATACAAGTGGTTCACTGTGCCATCCTTGTTTGGGATAACTAGGAAACTGTACTATAGAGTACCTATAAAATGCATCACTTGGAAGTTGTCAAAGCTTGGGTTACAGCTGTAAGAGACCTTGGTGATGACATTCGAGGGGGTACTTACTCTGTGGTGTATGTGTGGATCCCAATGCCCCCCACAGTGGCAGGGACACTGTACTATAAACATGGTGCAGTCCTTTGTATGTAATGTAAAGGCAAGGTGAGTCTCTCTGGTCAGAAAAGATCCCAGGGCATCTTTTGAAAAGAGTAGTGTGTAACCTGATGTCCTGGCTAAATTGACAGTGTTGGTCTTGTTATTATGGCCCCCTTAATCACCCCCTGTCTCTAAATGTGTGGTATAGCAGGTCAATGGCTTAACAATAAGGAACCCATTTTAATAAATAAATGAATTGGCCGGTTCTATCTCTGTGGGTGTGTATGCTCGTGAGGCTGCAGGAGGTTGGTGAAGTATTTGGGGCGAGACTCACCTGCATGAGAGGGTGCGGTCTGTCTCAATTTCTTCTGCTTTGCACGATTGAGAAGTTGTGCCCATGGAGGCATATAAGGGAGAACCAGTAGAAGTAAAGGGGAGAAAACAAATGAAAGAAAAAAGGAAGAACACAGACTGCCCAGTGAGTGAGCGAGCAAGAGGAGAAAGGATGGATGGAGGTTAAACAAAATGGAAAAGAAAAATGGGAAGAGAGACAGAGCGAGAATCCATGTGGGACAGAATGGAGGCAGGTAGGCAGAAGTGGAACCTCAAGTCGAGGAACTTGCGGCCAAAGAAAAGGTGCTCTCCTACATGCGATCACCAGGGAATAGGAGTGGGCAGATGGCAGAGGTGTATGTGGCTTGGCACAGCGCCCCACCAATGGGGACCTGAGCCTGGATAGAATGGTTGACTGCACCTGTCAGTTGGATGTCTCCTCGGTTGCCAGATCCTGTATGAGAAAAGATAAGCTAAAGAGATGTTGGCATGTACAGTACCTCTCTCACCCCTTCACTCCCAGGTGTAAGAATGGCTGCCATTGAATCATCTGCTATACATTGGTGGTGGTTGACATGTACCACTGTCTGTATAATGCTCTATGAGTGTCTAGAAAAGTGCTATATAAATGTAATAAATGAATTATTTAACAGGGAATGCTGTAGGCCCCTTAACAGGATGGTCTAATACAGCTTGGCTACTTTAATAAATGGCTGATTTTTACACTCCGGGCAGTATCATACCACTCCCATTCAGAATTTTCTCAAATAGATTGGGCAGAAGCTTGAGCATGACCCCCAACAAAGGTGTAGGGACCCTAATCAACTTGTTGCCCTTTATGGAGTCTATTCTACTTTTACAGTTGAGCTGTAATACTCTTATTGAGAAAAAAAAAGCACTTTCTCGATTCTAATGAAACCTGTTAAGCCGGCTACCCCATGGCAAATTGTAAAACAAAAAAATAATTAGCTGCCAGATTGCACAAGAATTATGTAAAAAAAAAGTGGTTTAAAGCCTTAGGTCAGCTTCTTCTGTGCCGTAAGTTCTTTAGTAAGACGTGTGACCCATAGATGTCATCTCAGAGCCCCTAACTGCAGATAATACCGCAGTATCATCAGTCCTGGGTTCAAAAAACCTTTTATTTAAAAAACAACCTTTACAGGTTTTCTTCCAAAGCATAATTCTTTCTTTCTTTCCTTCCTCCACTCCTTAGAGATGAACTTTGCCCACCTCCTCATGACTCTGACTCTCAAAGTGAGGTGAGGTAGCTGGACCCAGGAGTACTTTCAGGGTCAGAACACTGCGATCAGGAAGCACTTCTTTGTCAGATGGAACCAACATAAAGCAAGGGAGTCCTCTCCCCCAGGTGGCATGTAGGGAACCCAACAAGGCCGACCTTTGGAACTTCACTTCCCATGTAGTCTTGTGAGTGTCAACATCAGAACAATGCCAGAGGAGCATTACCATCTATCATTCTTGGTTTTTGGTAGGTAGTCTACTTCTGTCCATCAACTATATCTTCGTCCAGATTGGAAAAGGGTATATGAACCATCTAAAATTGGGATGCACATCTATCTGCTTTGCCCTACCATAATGGCCTCAGGGCTGGGTAAGAACCCACTCTCTACTTCCATTAGAATTCCAGTTCATCTGAGGAGTCCACATGATGCTCACTGGTGCATGGCTGCCCATTCTGCTCTGTGGTCCTTACACTTTACTCTTCAGCTTCTCCCACTGAATATCTCTATGTCTATATTTTTATTACTACAATTTAACAGGACTTTAACCTCTCTCCTCAGTCTGATGCGTTTGGGAAGAAGAACCCCTCCTAAATCAATGACTGCTAGCCCTATGAAGTAGTCTCTTAAATCCAAAATGTGACTGCGCCATCACGGCTGAGCCTGATCAGTCATCTTTGATAATTACAGAACTAAAAAGCTTTGTCAAAGATCAAAACAAAATACACCAAGCCTCATTAAATATGATCATTCAGAGAACATTTTTGGGTTTAAGAGCAAACTTTAATTCCATTGAAGTCCGAGCAGAACATACTCTCCAAATCTCTTGATTTTTTTTCTGGGCCAGCTGCAGTCACATAACTCAGACATCTCCTCTCTTTGCAGCATAAATTAACAGAACAAGGCGTAAAGCATGGCAGGCATGGGCTGGCGTCCAGACCGGGATATGGGGCATGGATTATTACCCTACCGGGAGGCCAATGTATCTCAGGAACAGGTTGGAGACATTCTTTTCAGTGCAGAGGCTTCCCCAATACTCAAGATGAAAGCACAATCAGACTAGGACTCCCACATCGATACCCGCAAGGTATAATGAAAACTGCTGTTCAATATGGCAGCCCGATTGGGTTCCGTGTGGGCCTCCATAGGGAGCTGTTAGGATTGGTAATCTCTATTGCATAAGACTTCCGATCAACCTGAAAGTACTTCCATCAGGCTATGCTAAATACTCCCAGGTCCAAGATAAAAAGAGCCACTCTGTCACATCCAGGTGAGTCAGAGCCGGGAGAAAGAGAGACAACACTCATCTGGAAGGAGTGGAAAGATCAAGGGAGAACGAAGAAGAAGAATTTATAATTGTGGTAGTTTGTATGGATAAAGAAGCCTTTTGTAAGATAATTGTGAATAAAAAAACATTGCATTTTAACTGAAGACTTGTGTCTGCGCTGCTATGTTTGGGGTTCTCTTGTGCCCCCTGTGGTTCACAATGGATGCCAGTCCAGCCATTATGTCTATCACAGAAGTTTCTTCCATATCAGCTATTGCGTTTGACTGATCATTCCATTCATTTTCTGGTCCTGAATTTCCTATTACAAGATCATGACCATAGTTAATCATATTGGTTCAATGATCCTAAATTCTAAATCGTCAGGAAGTGTAAGGAGTTCCTGCAGAAAACCCACGTGAACATATCAATTCCACAAAGAATCTTAGCTGGCTAGGGCTCAGTCCCGGGTCCCTGAGCTGTAAGACAACAATGTTAACTACTGAGGGTTATTTAAAAGTTAATGTGCTGTTCAAGGTTCAGAGGTTTCTGACATATACTGTAATGGATGCTGTCACAGAGTTCATTTCTGTCTTCTCTGCATAGCACCTGTTGGGTTCTTAGGAAACATTGGTGGGATTTTTGGTGTTAAAAAGTTATTTACAAAAGTTAGTTAGTGATAAGTAAACTTCACGCAAAAGTTTACTTTGATTTGAATCTAGGGCACAGTGAAGAAACAGCAGTGCTAATTCTTACTGCTAGGCCACACACATTTAGGCCCATAGCTGCTAATCTCACTGCATTATTCAATGTAATAAATTAGAATTGGGTAGCATTTTAGACTTTGCGGAAAAGCAGTTAGGCAGGCATTGGCTGACCCAGCTTTGCGTATAATAGAATTCTTTCAGTTGAGTTTTATTATGTGGAACAAGTGCTACCAAGATAAAGAATGACTGTAAGGTATTCAGCATGTCCACATATGAATCCATTTACTAAACTTCAACTAATTCAGTTTCAGATGTCAGCAAGCCAGTGCTAACACTTGGCTGTAACACAAGATACATCTCTGGACAAAGTGCTCAGCACATAAGGCCGTACAGACTCTTGGCCAACTCACTTCCATCTGCTCATTTCTGAGCCACCAGGGAACACATTACCAACCAGGCTGATTCAAAAGAAAGACAAGAACCATCCCTGGAATGAGATAAGCACCCATCACTGCTCACACACCCACACTCACTTATAGCAGGTCAGTTATGCAAACCTGGAGGAGACCAGTGCAGTGGCATGACTGAGGTCTAAGCTGCCCAGCATGTCCAGTGAGTGATATTTTTATCACTCTTTAATTTAATATTGTTTTTATCAGTATGCTGCTGCTGCTGGAGTATGGGAATTTCCCCTTCTATCTATCTATCTATCTATCTATCTATCTATCTATCTATCTATCTATCTATCTATCTATCTATCTATCTATCTATCTATCTATCTATCTATTTAGAAATGCACTGTTTAATCTATGATTTGCAACATTAGGTAAATAGTGTTTCTCCCCTCAGTCAAAAAAATATATATTTTTGAGTGTTTTGCTATGACACAGATAAAGTAAATTGACTTTGCTCAAACTACTATGTAAAGTCTATATTTATGTATATTTAATGTTTTATTGTTGTTTTTAATTATTTTATTTATTTTTTTGTATATTATACCCTTAACTGTATATAATTGTACTGTATATTATACCCTTAACTGTGCTTCAGTTCCTTTAGTTTTGTGGGTGGAGCTTCAGGAGGTGAGGTCAATCTGACATCACTCCTTCTGAGCCCGCCCTCTGGCTACTTAAGGCTGGAACTGAATGAGCTCAAGTCAGGATCTGAAAACAACAATGACAACGACGACAACAACAAAAACAAAAACAAAAGAAGAAAGATAAAAAAAAAAAATAACTAAATAAAACCATGTTTGTGAAAGAGTTTGTGAGTAATGCTAATTTGTAAGATTTTCTGATTTGTCTTGATTTATTTTGCTTCTATTCAAGGTTTCCCCCTTCTGGATTATGAACTCGGACTAATTTCCTTAGGCTTGCCTTTAAGCAACTTAATTTTGCTTATTCGTGCTCATTTGAGCATTTTGCTTGTACTATTCTTTTCTTTCTAATAAATCCTTTGTTTAATAAAGATTCTTTGTTTGCCCTGTTCTTACAATTTGAAGGTTGATTGTTTTCCTCCATGTGGTGAGGCTTTTCTAGTTTTTTATTCTAGCTTCCAATTTTTAGGTCTACTAGGTCAGAAGCCTGCAGTTATGAGTTTTGAGGCTAGCTGCATCTGGGGTGAGTCTTCTTGGGCAGGCTATTTAGTTTGTGAACCTGCCTTTATGCTCCTTTTAGGAGGCCTCACACCCATTTTGCTACATTTGAGACTCCTAATCACCACACAAATTATCATGTTTTAAGACTTTATGTATTCTTTTCTAATTGAACATGATTATATTTCTTGGGTGTTACATTTGCAAGCATAATTTATATAGAAACAAATTAAATAGACTTCATTGTTTTAAATACCAATTTCAATCACAGAAGTAATTCCTAGAGTATATTTCCATAAAGTGATTGCCTAATTTTTACATTTTTAAATGACTTTTGGGAAAATTTGCTATTAGACAGAGTCCATCTAAAAATAATATTTTTAATATGCTACTTACCCAATGTATTTTGTAGCAATGGCCAAGAAACAAATGTAATCTCATGTTTTCATGCAGAAAAGTTAAATAAAATTATGATAGAAGCCAAAAGCGACCAATGATGTAAAACAGTAAACAATATGAAAAACATCCATGGAAAAAAAATGTGAAAAAACGCATTACTTGTCTCGCATAAGTGACATCATCTGGCCCGGAACCAAAAGTAGCGTCATCAGGGGCAGGCGGAATTTCCCAAGAATGGTCCGCAAGAAAAGAAGAAAAAGGGTTAATGCACTTGGTCCCCCAATCCCAAATACTTCTGCCATGGAATTTCCCCTCATCCAAGCCCTTTAGCTGCCTCCCATGTGCACATGTGTGACAACACATACTTTCATACTTGAATCCATGCAAAGTTCTATAAATGGGATCCCTGGAGATCTGTGTACAGCTTTGGTCTCCATATTACAAAAAAGGTGTAGCAACACTAGGACAACTTAAAAGAAGACCAACTAGGCTGATTCTGAAACTGAGAAGTATGAGCGATGAGTAAAGATTGAAAGAGTTGAACGTTTGCAGGTCAAGCAGAAAGTAAGAGGAGACACGACTGAAGTGTTTATAAGAGGATATTAGAAGAGGAATTATAAGAGGAATTAGTACAGTGGTTTCAGACTGTTACTTTAAAATGAGCCCAACAAGAACATGGGGAGACATTTGGAAATGTTTTAAGGGCAATTTGGGAGGTTTTTCTTCAAAGAGTCAATAGGAATTAAAATAAATTCTGAAGTAGTGGGGTGAAGAGTAGGACTTTATTGACCTTCACATTCGACTTGATGTTAATTTGGACAGTCTCAGGGAACAAGATGGACAAGCTGTTGAGCTGAATTGACTGTTCTTGTCGCTATTGTTCTAATTCAATTAAATGGACTCAGGTAACAATTTTATTGAGTAGATCCAAATACTTTTTTTATTTCAATAAACTCTTGTTGCAATAACAAGAGATGAGAACATTATTATCTGCACATTTTCTACATTAAAATAATTGTAATCAATCGAATTGAAAATATGTGTCACAATTTTAACAAACAGATCCAATGAGTTATTTTATTCTGTGCAGTTTTAGATCACAAAGAATGTAGGATATGTAGTACCTTTCACCTATAATAGTCTGTCAAAAAGGTCTTGTGTGTCACTAATGACTTGTGAACTTAGGAACTTATGCCTTCTACTCCTCATGGGGCAAAGGTCATCGACAAGTGTCCCCCAGGCATCTCTGTCCTGCGCCTTTATTTCCAGTTGGCTCCACGTGAGGCCCTTCCTAATGGTGCGTGCCTCCAGGTTTCGGCACCACGTGATACTTGGTCTTCCTGTCTTTCTTTTGCCTTGAGGAATTCAGGATAGAAACTGTCTGGTGATGATGTTGGAAGGCTTATAGAAGATGTCATTTCTTTAAAATCAGAGGCATCTGGTTTGCCAAAGATCATTGTTTCTGATGCTGTTGGGCCAGTGTGTCTGAAGGATCCTTCATAGGCATCTGTTGAGGAAGATCTGAACTGTCTTACTGGTTGTAATCCTGCAGGTCTCAGGTCTATAGAGAAGGACTGACTTAACGTTGCTATTGAATATTATAAACTTGGTGTGTAGCATCAGCTCCTTGGAACTCCAGATGTTTTTCAGGTGTAGAAATGCTGCCCTAGCCTTACCGATTCGGGCCCTGACATCAGCATCTGTGCCTCCCTGCTTGTTGACAACACTTCCCAGGTAGGGAAAGACTTCGACCTCTTCCATCAACCTTCATAAAATATGTAAAAAAATAAACAACTGCTCTCTAAGATTAAAATAAGTAAAATGTCAGAGTGCATTGAGAACACAGTTAGTGTTGCTGTTGCCATTTTTTGAGCCTTATGTTTAGTTCTTAATGGTGAGGCTTTTTGTCTTCAATATACATCGCTTTTATTTCAAATTGTTGCCTTCCTGCCATACCCTGACTGGAGGAGTTTATGGAAATGGAGAATCCTGTCCTGAGTGCAGCCTGAATGTTTGCCATCACTGTGTTCATTCTTACTGCCAGCTTGAAACAACTCACCAAAACTACTTCAGATAATCATAATTTAAGGAGTTAAAATTTCCAACATTCAAACCGTCTCTGTTTTTCAAACTTCTTCTGATGGGATTCAAAAGGAGACACCTTGTTTACGTCTCTCTTTTTGTTAACGTGAGATGAAGCAGGGTTCATGTAAGGTTCATGCCTTTGTATCATTGTTCGAAAACTTCTAACGCGGCTCACCGGTTTAGCACGAAACAAAGAGCTTTTTAGCTGTGCCCACCCAATAAAGAGGAAAGAGAGCTGAATGATGACCACATGATAGACTCAAGAATCAAAACGAAAATGTCATGATCAGAAAACATTTTAGTCAATACAGAGGAAAATGTTGAGCTTTTAAATGAATCTATCTTTGTGTTAAAGTATCTAGGTTCAAATCTGTCTCTGTCTCGATGGACTGATTAAGTACCTCTCCAGTCACTTTACTGCCATATCCAAACATGCGCTTGTCCAATCGAAATGACCTTGATATGAGAGGACGAGGGAGTGTGTGAGTGTGCCCATGTGATGGACTGGCACATCATTGAGGGATGGGTCTTGCTTGGCATCCAGTAAAGTGATAACAGCCCCCAACCCTTGACTGAAACCTGTATTGTAGAATGCAAGTTCAGACAGTAGATGTATTGATGGATGTTTTAAAATATTGTATGATACAAACCATTTCCTCTAAATAGGGCATGGCTTATTTTATTGTTCATCTTAAATGGTTTTAATAGCTAAAATTGGACTTACAACCTTGTGGTGGATGGCTGGGAACCATACCCAGCTGGGATGCCAGGAATGACCTAGAGAGAGACAATACCTGGGGTTCCACGACTTGGAACCTCCACCCTGTTGAAGCCCGAGGACAGCGCCAGGGTGCGCCCAGAAGATGTCTACAGAGCCTTGGATTACAGCACCTCTGCCACAACAAGAAGTGTGCCAGAACAGGAACTAAGTATGCCCGGAGTGCTTCTGGGTGCAAGGGCAACACTTCCACCACACCAGCAAGTGTTGCCGGAAGATCATCATGGAGCACCTGGAGCACATCCGGGGCATTATAAAAGGGGCCACCTCACTCCATTAGTCGAGCTGGAGTCAGCAGGAAGAAGACAGAGCTTGTGAAAGAAGGAGTGAGGGCGACAGAGAAGACTTGAAGAAAAGAGTTAGAAGAAAGAAAGAGAAGGGACTGAGAGCTTTATTGGTGGTGATTTATGCACTGTGTTCATTGTGTTGTGCAGAGAAGGAATTAAATGTGTGAGTTTTGGGACATTTGGCATCTGTGTTTGTCTGTGTCCAGGTTCAAGTTCACAACCAATAAAATGATTTATTAGGACTGGCAAGTTGGTACAGCTTTGGTGGGCTGGCACCCTGCCTTGCACCCTGTGTTGGCTGGGACTGGCTCCAGCAGACCCCCGTGACCCTGTAGTTAGGATATAGTGGGTTGGATAATGGATGGATGGATGTTGGTACAGTTCATAGGTCTGCTGTCTCATGGATCCAGCATTTTCGATTCAAATCCAATGCCAAGTTGTTCATGTAGCTTAAGTGTCTGCTCCACAAGACTTAATCCCATCTGGATAAAGCTGTCAGCATGCCGACGATATGTTTTTCTTTTCTCCAGTGCCTTCAATACCATCTAGCCATCACTTTTAATGGGTAAACTCAGAAATTTGCAGATAACTGAGACAATTTTGCCCTTGATAATGGACTCTCTGTCAGGAAGACTGCACTTTCTGAGGCTCAGGAACTGCGTAAGTGATGTGGATGTGAGCAACACTGGAGCAACACAAGGAACGGTCCTCTCCTCTGTACACCTCTGACTATACAGCAAATACAACACCACGTCATGCCACGTGCAGAAATTCTCAGATGATTCTGCATTCATGGAGTGTATTGAGAAGAGGGATAAAACAAAGTATAGGAGCCAAGTGGAGAGCTTTCAGAATTCTCTGCAACTTGATATCTGCAGAGCATTGGAACAGGTAAATGACTTTCGCTGTCGTCTATGCCCAGTCACTATTCAGGGAATGGATGTTGAGGTGGTGCACAATTATTGGGTGTCCACATCAGCGATAGGCTGGACTGGCCTCAAAAGACAGAGGAGCTATATAAGAAAGGGCAGAGCAGGCTATGTTTTCTTAGGAGACTGCGTTCTTTTAATTTGGGAAGTAAAGTCCTTCACATCTTTTATAAGTCATTGATGACCACTATGGTGTGCTGGGCTGGTAACATCACTTCAAGAAAGGCCCACCAAGTCAACAAGCTGATTAAGAAAGCAGGTTCAGTTAAGGGACGCATCCTCGATCCTTTGGAGGCAGTAGTGAAAGAGAGAATGAAGACAAAACGGAGTGCCATTATGAACAATGTTGCACATCCTCTCTTTAACATACTAACAATGAGGACAGGCATGTCAATAAACCACTGAGGCTCCTTTAAACCAACAACAATATGAGTTTATAATGCCTCAAAGTGGCTGACTGCTCTTTTTATCTTTGGCCAAGATAGAAGTGTTTCTATCGTTTTAGTTTTTTTGGTGTGCATGTGACAGGGGGGTTGTTGTTAATTACAGTTAGGTCCATAAATATTTGGACAGAGACAACTTTTTTCTAATTTTGTTCTGTACATTACCACAATGAATTTTAAATGAAACAACTCAGATGCAGTTGAAGTGCAGACTTTCAGCTTTAATTCAGTGGGTTGAACAAAACGATTGCATAAAAATGTGAGGGAACTAAAGTATTTTTTGAACGCAATCCCTTCATTTCAGGGGCTCAAAAGTAATTGGACAATTGACTCAAAGGCTATTTTATGGGCAGGTGTGTTCAAGTCCGTCGTTCTGTCTTATCAATTAAACAGATAAAAGGCCTGGAGTTGATTTGAGGTGTGGTGCTTGCATGTGGAAGATTTTTCTTTGAACAGACAACATGCGGTCAAAGGAGCTCTCCATGCAGGTGAAAGAAGCCATCCTTAAGCTGCGAAAACAGAAAAAACCCATCCGAGAAATTGCTACAATATTACGAGTGGCAAAATCTACAGTTTAGTACATCCTGAGAAAGAAAGCAAGCACTGGTGAACTCAGCAACGCAAAAAGACCTGGACGTCTACGGAAGACAACAGTGGTGGATGATCGCAGAATCATTTCCATGGTGCAGAGAAACCCCTTCACAATTCACAACAGCCAACCAAGTGAACAACACTCTCCAGGGGGTCGGCGTATCGATATCCAAGTCTGCCATAAAGAGAAGACTGCATGAAAGTAAATACAGAGGGTGCACTGCAAGGTGCAAGCCACTCATAAGCCTCAAGAATAGAAAGGCTAGATTGCTAAAGAACATTTAAAAAAGCCAGCACAGTTCTGGAAAAACATTCTCTGGACAGATGAAACCAAGATCAACCTCTACCAGAATGATGGCGAGAAAAAAGTTTGGAGAAGGCGTGGAACAGCTCATCATCCAAAGCATATCACATCATCTGTAAAACGGTGGAGGCAGTGTGATGGCTTGGGCATGCATGGCTGCCAGTGGCACTGGGACACTAGTGTTTATTGATGATGTGACACAGGACAGAAGCAGCTGAATGAATTCTGAGGTGTTCAGAGACATACTGTCTGGTCAAATCCAGCTAAATGACGTCAAATTGATTGATCGGTGTTTCATGATACAGATGGACAATGACCCAAAACATACAGCCAAAGCAACCCAGGAGTTTATTTAAGAAAAGAAGTGGAAAATTCTTGAATGGCCAAGTCAGCCACCTGATCTTAACCCAATTAAGCAGGCATTTCAATTGTTGAAGACGAAACTTCGGACAGAAAGGCCCACAAACAAACAGCAACTGAAAGCCGCTGCAGTAAAGGCCTGGCAGAGCATTAAAAAGGAGGAAACCCAGCATCTGGTGATGTCCATTAGTTCAAGACTTCAGGCTGGCATTGCCAGCAAAGGGTTTTCAACCAAGTATTAGAAATGAACATTTTATTTCCAGTTATTTAATTTGTCCAATTACTTCTGAGCCCCTGAAATGAAGGGATTGTGTTAAAAAAATACTTTAGTTGCCTTACATTTTTATGCAATCATTTTGTTCAACCCACTGAATTAAAGCTGAAAGTCTGCACTTTAACTGCATCTGAGTTGTTTCATTTAAAATTCATTGTGATAATGTACAGAACCAAAATTAGAAAAAAGTTGTCTCTGTCTTATGGACCTAACTGTATATCTGTAAAAAGCTAAATTTCCCCTTTGGGATAATTAGGTTTATCTATGTGGAGTTTTATGTAACCCCATACCCCATTGCTATATGAGTTTTATTTGTTTTGTTTTTTTTTTTGCAGGAGAGCAGATTAGGTTAACTGGTAATTCTGAACTGGCTCAGTGTGGATGTGGGCTCTGCAATGGATTGGCACCTTGTCCAGAACTGTTTGCACCTGATGTCCCAAAGCAGGATCAGACCCCCCTTTAGACCATGAATTGGATCAACTAGACTTGCAAATGTTATAATTTAACACAGCATTCTCAGACCTGTTTAATTCTGTTCAGGACTGTGGGAGTACCTGAGACCTTTCTGACAGCACTGGGCATAAGGCAAGCAACATCCCTGGACAGGGTGCGAGTCCTTCGCAGGGCCTACTCACACACACATCCACCCTCACACAGCATTCATTTGGAATTGTTAATTCTCTGACTTGAACATCTTTGGAGGGTAAGAAAGGAAAACTGGACTGCCCAAAGGAAAAAACCTGACAGACGTGGGGAGAATGAGCAAATGTCTCGTGGACAGCATTCAAACTTGGAATTCAAACACAGGATTCTGGATACATTAGCTCACTGCACTGCCCAAATTGTTTTATATTACACTGATTTAATGCCTAATGTGCAAGTTAACCACATTAATAATGACAACTGATTTTTAAAAATATAATCAGAGGTGGGTAGTACATACATCCGTTACATTTACTTGAGTAACTTTTTTTTTTTTTTTTAAATTGTACTTCTAAGGGTAGTTTTACTGCACCATACTTTTTTCCTTTACTTGAGTAAATTTGTGAAGAAGAAACGCTACTCTTACTCCGCTACATTGGGCAACACTCGACTCATTGCTTTTTTTCCATTTACACATTAGATACGCTATATTTTTGCCAGAGAGAAGCTGCCAGTGGATCTACTGCATGGCTGTTTCAACAATCAGACGTAGCCATGCAGTCACATGACCACACACAAACTTCCTGTGTCTGTAGCCTGTGAGAGACTTTTTAGTCATGCAGGGCTCCTGTTCACTGCTAAACCTTGAGAGCCAAATCCTGCTGAAGCTTAACCATCACTTCACTAAGTGAAGAACAAGCATGTTCTAACCAAACAATCACAGACAGTCATGGTAAAGTGAGACTTCTTGTACGTGCACAAGCTGCCTTGTTCTGTTATTTTCTATCAGCTGTGCTATTTGGAAGGCAAGTGAATATGCAGTATTATACTGTCAGTGTACAGCATATCTTGTCACTGTAAGTAGTTTGCACTGTTCAAACATATTATCTACTGCAGGTATTGGATTCTAAAGCTTTGTTGTGAAAAACAGATTTGAAACTTTGTGTTATTTGTGCATCTTTATTTTGTAAAGATGCTATTTATTTTTGCTCATTTTTTTATTTTATTATTTGGAAATAGCAGAATTTGCACATGATTTTATATTTTTCTCTGTCCTATTACATTTCTAAAAAATAATTAATTTATTATGATCAAACAGTTACTTAATAATTGAGCAGTCTTTTCACCAAATACTTTTTTACTCTTACTTGAGTCATTTTTCGGATGACTACTTTTTTACTTCTACTTGAGTAATATTATTTTGAAGTAATGCTTCTCTTAAGTACAATTTTTGGCTACTCTACCCACCTCTGCCGATAATAAATGTTATGCGGGTATTGCTTAACATACCTGTTCAATACGGTATATTATTGATGAAAACTCTGGCTGATCTCTAAAATCATCAATTCACAACATTACATGATGCCACCACCTCTGTGGGTACCACTCCTAGGTTTTAGTCAGGGTTGGGTTATTCATTACGTTTACTAATTTGGCTGATGCTTTTTTCCAAAGTGGCTTACAACATTTAGTTTAACTTCTTTTTTTCCCCCCACCCAACTGGAACACAGGCAGGTAAAGTGACTTTTTCCTAGTCACTTGGTGTCAGTAGTGGGATTTGAATCCATAAGCTCAGGGTCAAAAGTCCAAAGCCTTAAGCACTACTCTGCATTGCCTGCCTTCACAGCATTTGTGTGGTGTCGCTCCCATCCAATTAAAAAGCCATGTCATGCCATTAGATTAATTGGAGATTCTAACCCTTTTTTAGTGCAAAGGTATGTGTTTGTGGTGTTTGTATACCCAAGAGATGTGGCGGAATCCCACTAATGGGGAGTTTTAATCTTCGGCCTTCAGAGTAGGCTTTAGATCCCTGCATCCCAGAGCTAGAATGAAACAGGCACCACCAATTAGTTACACAAAAAAACTCAACGGTTTGGTGGGAATGGGAAGGCCGTTTCCAAGCATCAGAAATTCTAAGCCTGATGGCACTGAGTCGGTAAATACATTTGAATGAAACAATGATTACAAATGTGACATCCTGCTTTTTAATTTGTTCTCTGGGCAACAACTGACACAAATGCTGCAAGGGATACAGCCAAGCGGTCACACATGCAGAGTCAATAGGCCATCTGGAATTCATTAGCCATGTTCGTCTAATCAACAGTTCTCTCACGGAAACAATTTGAAAGCATTTTTGAAAGGAAGAATGGATTCACTTCTGAGAACAGACCCTGCTGTCATGTTACCCTTTACCCATTAGTGTTTATCACCTCTTAGCAGAATTAGATGATCTCACAGTCACTGGTACAGAACACTGACACTTCTATGTTATTTTAAGTGCCACTCTGTTGAATTTGGGTCATATAGTTAAAGAGAATTCATCCGATTAGCATTAACAATGTCTACAAAATGTTAGTGTAATTTGATTCATCAAGATGTGATGAACATCACACTGACTTGTTCTTCAGATTAAAAGTGAAATGTTCCAAATTGTAATTCAAATGCCATTCATCTTATTTATGCCAGTCAAAACAAAACAAGTATATCTTCTGTAAAATATACACTGTATACTCAAAAAACATTCCTGGGGTGTGCTGCTATTACTCAGCTAATGTAAATTGACATTCCTGAAAGAGAGCAGGTTTCAAGGCTTTATGTGTCCATTTCTAATACAACTGACTTAAATTTCTTGGGTATCACATTAACTATAATTTATAGTATAATACAGTAGAAACAAAAGGAATGGATTGCAATGCTTTAACTACCAGCACCACCCACAGAAAAAATTTATTGTGCCATTCCCCAATCACCTTACATTGGTTTTAATTGAAATTTACATGTTTTGAAATCATAAGAAATGATTTTACCATTCACATAGCATGCTGCAGTGTTGTTAAGTGTAGAAATTCCCTCAAATTCCCTTCTCCCTTTTTAAGCATTTTCTACTGGGGTCATTGTCCTGTCAGAAGGTGAATCTTTGGTTTTCATTAAGGATACATCTGTACTTTATTAGTTTCAGTTTTCCCTCATCCACGACAAGTTTCCCAGTCCATGAATCTTTCACCTACATGCATCTCCCTTGGAATGATATTGCACGGTTGAGGAGCGGTACCTGGTTTCTTCCATCCATGATGCTAAAAATTAAGGCCAAGTGGTCCAATAGTGGTTTTATCAGACCAGAGAATCCTGTTTCTTACAGTCTAAGAGGGCATATATAGATATAGATTTACATTAATACATTTTATGTAACTGCTCACCATACAAAATTTCAAAAATTCATTTTTTCAATGTTGCTGGTTTTGAAACTTTCCACGTCCTCATTTTCTTCACTTAGCCCAAAATTGAAGTGATAATGAATTAATATTAGTTAACCACTGTGGAACTGGCCTGGACACAGACAGGCAGACATCGTTAGTTCATCCAACACATGTTTATTCACGAACTCCATATTTACAAAGTGCCACACAACCCCAAAACTACCCCAAAGTCCAGGCCCTCAACAATGCTTCTTCCTTCTTCTGACCGCCTCCTCTCCTCTCCTCCAAAAATCTGTCCAACTACACTCCCGACTCCAGCCATCGAATGGAGGGAGGCGGCCTCTTTAATCCTCACCCGAAGCACTCTGGGTGTCCCTGGTCTTCTTCCCACCAGCACTTCCGGGTGTGACAGAAGTGCTGAGGGCCAGGGTTCCTCAGGCATCGGGCACTCCCTGGCATTGACCATGGGCCCCTATATGGTTGAGCTTCAGTGCTCTGTTCCCGTGGTCCCCAAAGCCATCAGGGAAGTCGCCTTCTCGTGGTCTGGAGAAGGTGTAAGCCCTCCTCCAGTCGTTCTGGGCATCCCGGCTGAGAACCACCCCAGGCCACTCGCCACACCACATTGTTTAGAACTGTTAAATTATTATTATTTTTACATTTTATTGGTTAATCCATTAAGCAAGGCAGGAACAAGTTAAATACCAGTCCACATCAGACTAACTACAAGCATATACTGTACACACTTGGGAGGCGGCCTGCCTGACAGCAACTTTGGGTGTTTCAAGAAAGCTTTGAAGAGGACAAGCAAACAGCACATCGAAGACACCACAAGGACCTGAGGGGTGTTAGACAGCAATGCTACACCACGATAGAATGATTTCAAAATATAGGCCTATTTCTAATTTACAGGATACAGTGATTGCTGCTTCAAAGCACTTTCCAGTATTAGGTTTCAGAAAGATGTATTGATATAAAAAGCTAAGCAAAACTGATAGCAAATTGTACGCAGGAGGACGTACAGTATACAGTAGGTTCATATCAATGTGTAAAGATAACAATGTGGGCTTTACATCCACCTTCTAAACCCACTTATTCAGAGTAGAACCTTCAGAGCCTATTCCAGCACAAAACAGGAACAATCTCTGGACAAGACAGTAGCCCATTGTAGAGTAAACACACACGGTGCCACATTAGCGTTTCCAATCCACCTAACATGTATATATTTTTACTATGGGAGGAAACCCATGAGGACACAGCAAGAACATGCACACTACACACTGGGACCACCCAGGATGTCAAATGTGTTCTCCTTGTTGTGATGTAACTGCGCGACCACTGCACCACCATACCTCCCACTGTTCTTTAAATACATGAAATGGGAGTATCTTCAGGTCAGACCCTGAACATGAAGGGCAAAGAAGTGTACCCAACCAAGGTGGAATTCTAGAAAGCTGCTGCCACAGGGCTGAATGCTGTTTGAGGTTTTGTTATGGCGAGCTTCCCAGCATCTTTTGACATCAGGGTGAGCTTTGTAGCCAAGGGTGTTCAATTTCAGGACTTTACAAAAGTGTAACAGGATCTTATGGATACGGTGAAAAGGAAATAATAGTGTCAGATCTACTTAGCATTCATGTGGTAATGGGTCTTATTAGGTGTCAGCTCCTTACACCATTTGGTGATACTGCAGTGGAGTTTGCACAGATAACAGTGAGATCCACATAAAAGACACAGAATTCCTGGAACTTTCATATATATGCATTGTTGTACTGGATTGTATCATGTCCCGAACAATTTTGACATAATTCTGAGTTATAAGATTAAAAGCAGTGGTGGTAGAAGATTAAAGTGCAGGTGGTATGGCTTGGGTTGCTGCTAGAAGAGGCGTTGGTGAGGCCAGCAGGGGGCACTTACCCTATGGTCTAAATGTGGATCCCAAAGCCCCAGTGCGGTAACATGGACACTGTGCTTAACAAATGATACACTGTATTACACTGTACTAATCCCTGTGGGGAAATTGTCCTGAGGGGTCAGAGCACAGGGTCAGCCCTTGTACAATGACCCTGGAGTAGTTTTCAGGTTTAGGGCCTTACTCAAGGGCCCAACAGAGTAGGATCCTTTCTGGCATTAACGAGATTTGAACCAGCAACCCTCCAGATACCAGCACAGATCCATAAATGAGACATAGATCTGAGGTTCTGACTCTTTGTGGTCGTTAATGATCCCTGGGCATCTTACAAAAACAGGTATAGGTAATAGCCCAATGTCCTGGCTAAATTGTTGATCACGGCCTAGTCATTCTGGCCCCCTAATCACCCCCTGTCTCTAACTGGCTATCTCTCTCACCTCCTCACCACCTAGTAGCTAATGTGTGGGGAGCGTACTGGCACAGAAATAGATGCTGCCGCATCATACAGGTGGATGCTACATATTGGGGGCGGCTGAAGTGCTTCCCCGAATCCCCACTCTCTATGTAAAGTGCTTTGAGTAGGTTAGAAAAGCACTACATAAATGCTATTAATTGTTATTAATAAAACTGATTTTTTCATAATCACTTAATACAGTAGTGAATTAAAGTTTAGGCAGCAGCACCAATCACTATGTCCAACATGCCAATTTTGAAAAACTGATTAGATGTTCTTCAAAAAAAGAAAAAAGCACAGTTCTATAATCAAGTCAAGTCAAGTTGGGGAGCATGCACTGGTACAGTACGTTGACGCACCCACCACACAACAAAATAGCTTGGGATCCCTGTTTGCAACCCCCCAGGCAGACACGCGGTCCAGTCCCACCTTCCAGAAGTGATCCTCTATCTGCAGCAAGCAAGGTATTATGTGGGCGACCCCTTAACCTGGTCCAGCCACTTGGGTCCCCAACAATGGGGATCCTACGAGCCGGATCCCCCTGGGGAAACGTGCCACATGGCTGTAGTGCCGCAATTGACACTCCATCACAATGCAGGTAATGTGCCTCATTTGGGACTCCATGAGCAACCGCTCATCTGACACAAAGTCAAACCAATGGTACCCAAGGATTCTCCGGAGAGACACAGTAACAAAGGAGTCCGGTCTTCATCTCAGGTCACTGGATAGCGTCCATGTCTCACAACCATATAGCTAGACAGGAAACATCAGGACTCTAAAGACTTGGACCTTTGTCCTTTTACAGATATCAGGAGCACTACACACCCCCTTCCAGTGACCTCATGACACCCATACTCTCCCAATCCATCTACTGACTTCATAGGAAGAGTCACCAGAGACATGAATGTCACTGCCAAGGTAAGTAAACCTCTCGACAAGGTTGACACTCTCTCCGCAAAAAGACATACTGCTGATGGCTGTGCCCAAGAGGTCATTAAAGGCCTGGGTCTTGGTTTTAATCAGGACACTCGCAAGCCCAGACACTTGGACCCCTCGCTCAGTCTCTCGAGCGCCCCGATCAGAGCCTCCATTGACTCTGCGATATATAAATAACCAACTGATGATTTTGTCAGATGTGGGTGTCTTCAACATAAAAAATATGTAAGTGAGGACACATAAGATTAAAGAAATGCTGATTTCTAGAAGACTTTCAAAATTTCTCAGGTCACCTGTGCCACCATCCCACTTCTGGTTCAAGGGTATACTGTGGGAAGGTGAGACAGAGAATCATTTTGTTAATGTTAAGGCAGACATGTATGATCAGGAGACCAACAACAGAACCATATTTTGGGCAATAAGACTTGCAGTGTTCTTAATATAAATTACCTGCCTGTGGCCTTTACAGGAAACCTGTAATCTTTTACAGGATAACAACAAGTGGGCCCAGCCAAGGTATACCATGGAAAGATCAAACAAGGCTGAAAGACCTGGACTTTGCCAATGATATCGTCCTACTGGCTAAGAATGAAAAAGCCTACAGGCCTGATGAAAGCCTACAGAAGCTCACATTGGATCTAGAACAGAATGCTGGGAAAATTGGATTGAGAATCAGTAGAGGCAAGACAAAAACAATGAAGGTAGGCAGCAGTGACAATCAAACCACAATGGCCATTCAGGTGAACCAGATAGAAATTGAAACATTGGACCATTTCACCTATCTGGGCAGCACAATGATCAATGATGGTGACATTGCAGCTGATGTTAACTGTAGAATTGTCAAAGCAGCAGCGGTTACTCAAAGAATGCGCTCTATGTGGTCTACCACCACCAACACCATTTAGATGAAACTCCAGCTCTAAAAGAACATTATTCTACCAACTGCCATCTATGCCAGTGAAACACAGAAGGGTGCAGTCAGAACTGATAAGAATCTGAATGTGGTCCATCAGAGATTCTTGAAGCAGATCTTGAAGATAGGCTGGTGTGACCACATTACCAACAATGAGGTCTGGAGAAGCAGGAAGGCATGTCCACTGTTTGAAGTTATTGCAGAGTGGCGAATAAGGCTGGTTGGCAACATCCTGTGTCTCCCCGAATACCGCCATTTTAAGACTGCCATGAAAGGGATTCCACCGTAAGGGAAGTGGAAATGAGGAAGGCCAAAGCTGACACGGCCCAGAACATTCCACAATGAGCAGAAATAAATCAATATCGCCTGGCAAGATACTGAAGGTGTAGCAGCTGATTGGAAAAGATGGCACCAATTTGCTGCCCAATGTGCCCAAAGACACAGGAGGACTTCTGGCAAAATAAGTAAGATCTTTACAGGGCAAGTGTGATTTATCTGCGAGATCACCTGTTCTTTTGACATTTTGCTGTGTGATAGGTTTTATTCTGGATGCATTTCATAGCGTCTTAAACAACAAATGACAGATATGACAAGCCTCACAATTACACACTGAAAAGAAAATGTACTTTTTCACATTATCTTCTGTGCCTTATCAAGAACTGATACCAGCAGCGTCAGACGCAAGACAGAATAGAAAAAACGATCAGTAAATACAAAATGTAGTTACATGATGTGCTCCTCACATTGAGTGGGGACTGCTAACTTCTTAGAGCAGCAAACTTCATAGACTTGAACCAACCCCCACCACGTTTTTTTCCGCAAGGTGATTGGAGGAGATCTTTTAAAGAACAAATGACAGAAGATTGGTACCTTCCGCCCCCGTTGCATCTGGTCGGAAACTTGCTTGTGGATTAGTGACGCGTCGACAGGCTCGGCGGTGAGCTGCTCGGAAGCCTTTTCTCTCTCTCTCCTTTTTATGTACGCTCGTTTCAGCCTGGTGCATGCGGTGTGAGGCTGACTTTACTGTAAAACACCCGTGGCTATCGATACCTCAAAGCAGGTACTTTACTTTCATGTCAGCAGCTCGCTTTGATGCCAATAACCCCTTCACCAGCGTCGCCAACCCTGCGCTCTTGCAACAGGTTCGGCTAGAGCTGCGGGCGCAGAGCAGCCGCACTGAGGAGGCTCTCTGCAGCTCACACAACGCTGAGGGGGGGACTGCTAACAGGACCCAGGGACACGAGCTGCGAGGGATGGACGGCAAATGGACTAAAGTTGAAACCAGAAGATAAAGTTGGGAAGTGGCTATTGACCTTGGCTACCTGCTGAGCGGCTGATTGAGGTGAGTCCCAAAAGAATCATTCTAATGCTGAAACCAGATAATAAACACATATTTAAATGACTTCTTATATCTAATACACTAAAAGTATTAAAATCATTTAAGGAAATAACACACTGCGTCACAGCTATATCGACTGCATGCAGTACTGTGCGCAACAAGAAAAAAAGCATACAAAAGTAATAAATATGTCTAAATAGACTTACAAATCGGTCCGTACAGAGTCCCCGAGGTTTGTGCCGTGATTTGTTAATCTCATTTTACGAATAAAAAGACACGAAGACACGCAACTTATAATAAAAAAAAAGACTCGAGTGTAGAAAAGAGCACCGAACAGCTGGCGAGTTCATAGCAAAAAACGGACAGTTGGGAAACAACAGAATTAAAGGAAGCAAAAGCAAGTGAAGGGATATCATCACTAAAATAACGTCAAGCAGCTGTGCGGGTCAACACCCGTCAGAGAATCGTAGCAAAACAGTAAAAATCTTCCACAAATGACAAAAACAGGAAAAGAAGCATCAACGTGCATTCATCTGTCTCCTCAGTCCGCTTATCTCGGGCAGCCGGAGCCTTTCCCAGCAAGCACCGGGCGGGAAGACTCTCCGGACAGTAGTATTCTCAATCCCGCTTTGTCCCGTTGAGGATCTGAGGGCGCTGTAGCCAATTCTGAAAGCAGTATAAAGGGAAGGGTCATTTTGCCTAATTCAACAATTCTTTCATAGGGATAGTACGTGCCGTGCTGTTTAAGTAACGATGCTATTAGTAAGATTGTCCTTGTTGATAGATAAAAAGTGATAAGCTTGATTTAAATATTATCGCGAATACTGGTGCGGAATAAAAGATTAATTTATTTACTGGTGTATCGGTGCCGTCGGACTGCAAATTGGAATGATGGCAATAATTTGGGCATTGCTGTCAACTCATGTTTATTTGGTGTAAAACAAGGAGGCAGGAATTCGAACAGACTGCTTTTTATACACTCTATAAAACCATCTTAAACTCACTGAGTAGTGAGAAAAGCGCTATTTAAATATAAAGAATTATTATTAGTTACTCAGTTTTTGGTATTTAACAGAAGTAGTGTGCCACGGCTTGTAAACAAAAGCAGGAGGTTACACAACTTCCTTTGGCAGCCTTTGTTGTTGCTGTTTACTTTCTACACTTCATAATGCTGCATTTAGACACTTTAGACAATGACTGAGGAGATAAAGGTTTGTCGTGAGGCAGTCCCATTTTAACACTTTAGAGCCAGAGCCATCATATCTGCGACATGTCACTGTAGGTGCGATTTCTCCAACAGGAGGTTTACTGCTTTCTCCTGAGCTGCGTGGAATTCTAGTCACACAAAAGGCAAGGAAATGCATGCGAAAGCCTTCACACCCACTTCAGCGTAAGGTCGTCTATTAAACATAAGGATGTTTTGGGACGAGAGAAGACGCAACAGCAGCCAGAGAGGGAAAAGTAACACTTATAGACAAGAATGTGCAAAAGAACCCAGGACAGACTCGCCATTTAAACTATCAAGAAGATGTTAAAGGGAACTGAGTTTCTGGACTTAACCCATGCACTTAAACACAAAGCAAATTTGAAAAGCTAAGCTCATGACCTCAACCTGGCAGCCTGGAGTTTGGATTAAAGCAGGTGATACATTACATTACACGACTTGTAGTTGTAGGGGATGTCAAACTTGCCAACTGCTGCTTTTTAATCTTCTCTAACCGATTATCCCACTGGAAGTCGCTTGACAAAACTCTGTAATGACTTTCTAGCACTCGCATTGCTAAAATACGGCAAGCTTGTGGCATGCTGATAGTCAATAATGTGCTGCCTGACTGAACATGTGCAGTATGAAGGCTTTACAGGGAAGGCGAGTTCCACTGCAGTCTCTGCCCTTTTGTCTTTTTTGGATCACGTCGTGCTACGTATAATACGTGACGTCAGACAAACGAACCTCTCTTCTGTTTATTCTTTGTGGCTGTGTTATCTGTATTGAACTTCTGACTGAGCGCTCATTAGTTCTCAGGTCGCACACACACATCTCACCCCCTGTGACTTAAGACAAGCCTGCTGGATTCTGTTGAATGAAGTGGCAGACTGGTTGGACTGGGCCGCTGTGGATGTCAGAATATATGACTGCCGACCACAGTCAACTGCCATAAAATCCGTAACTGAAAATTGCTGGAAAAGTCTTGTAACTTGAGAGGGCCTTAACTTGTGTGTGTTTTGTTTGATATGGGCTTGACAACATGGAGGACTGAGTGTGCAGTTTTCAGAGAGATCCATTTCTCACAGTTTTATCCTAATGTTTTATCATGTCATGTCATTTTCTAGCCAGCTTATTCCAGACCAGGGTCACCGATTACGGGGGGGTGGTAGGAGGTGTTGCAGCCTATCGCAGCTACCACAGGGTACAAGGAAGGAACAAACCCTGGACAGGATGCCAGTTCATTGCATGGCAAACACACACTAGGGACAGCTGAGCGTCACTTAACCTGGCTGTCTTTGGACTGTGGCAGGGAACCCCTGCAGACACGGGCAGAACATGCAAACTCCACGCAGGGAGGACCTGAGATGTGAACCCTGGTCCACCAATGCACCACCACGCCGCCCCATACTGGTTTTATAAATAATAATTCCATCAGAGCAGATTTAACAAAACGAACAATAAAAATAGTGCAGTAGTTGGTCATTAGATGAACACAAAACATAACAGAGCTGCACAAGTTAAAGTTAATAATAAAGAGGTGTAGTTCTCAGTCACTACACTCTTACAAATAAAAGTGCCAATGTGGTTCTTCAGAGCAGTGCCATAGGGGAACCAGGTTTCGTTCCAGAAGGAACCTTTAATTTAAATCTGTAAAAGGTTTGAGAAATAACCATTGTGGCGGGTGGCCGGAATCCTTACCTGGCCAGTATACCCAAGGTGTGGAAGGACCAGAGAAGAGAGCATTATCAGGACAGCTTCTCCCCCGGGCCGATAGAAGGCAGTCCCCTTGGTTTCCAGTGGGGCCATGGGTTATGAGAATGGGAGCACAACCCTGTTGGAACCTGTGGCCACCGCCAGAGGGTGCATGGACCTTTCTAGGGCCTTGTTTGGTCACGCTTCCGCCATCGTTAGGCACCTGGTGCCCTATAAAAAGGAGCCACCTCACTCCATAAGCTGGCCAGAGTCGGGAGGAGAGGACAAAGCCTGAGAAGGACTGACGGCAAGAAGAGATTGTTGTGTTGGTGACTCGTGCACAGTGTGTTTGCTGTAAATAAACCGGGTGTTCTCTTGAACCTGTGTCCTGCCTGTGTGTGTCCGGGTTGGGGTGGCGGTATGCCCCCTAGTGGCTTACACCATGAATAGACTGAAACAGATTTACGAGATGCTAATGGGTTTTGCTACATACAGTAACACGGGCTAAGTTCCGATTTATTGATTTGATGTAACTTTTTAGGTCCCCTACTATGCATTTTCTACATATTAGGAACATTTTTAAAGCCTAAAGCACTAAGTTCATATGCAAAGAACCCTTCCCAGAATTAAATGGTTCTTTGGAAAGCATTGGTTATACCTGAAACCACACAGCCTAGTAAAGTGCTATTAAAGAACCAGCATTTTTGAAGGTGCAGTTAATATTGTGGGGTTCTTTCATTCTTAAGGGTACAGATAAACAGTCAGTCAGTCGTTATCCAGCCCGCTATATCCTAACACAGGGTCACGGGGGTCTGCTGGAGCCAATCCCAGCCAGCACAGGGCACAAGGCAGGAACAAACCCCAGGCAGGGTGCCAGCCCACCGCAGGGCATACAGATACAGATAACCAGTGAATTAAAATACTTTCTAGTTGTGACATATGTTAATGATATTACACTCTATAGTCTTCTTATTTTGGCTGCTCTCATTTAGGGGTCTCCATCTATCCCTGTCTTTTCCATCGTTTTCTGCCTCACTGACTGCCATCATGTCCTCCCTCACCACATCCATAAACCTCCTCTTTGGCCTTCCTTTTTTCTGTCTGTTCCATCTTCAACTTTCTTTTCCTGACATATCTCTCATCTCTCCCCTGCACATGCCCAAACCGTCTCATAATAATGCCATCTCATCTCATAATAACAATATACTGTATACAGTATTACGATCAAATGTTTTCTAATGTAGTGCTCTTTCTATGCACTCCCAGAAGAGCTAGAGCTGCCCAGCTAAGTAAATTCCCTACATTTGCACAACTGCATTTATGAAGAGCCAATAAACAAAAAAACAAAACCCTAGATGTACCCCTTATCATTTATTATACTAATGATTATAATAAAACACAGTAGCAGTTACAGTATGTAGTATTACAGGAGCAGCTGTTTAAAGACAAATGAGAACACAATAACTCAGCACATTCTTACAGCTTTTTCTCGTTGCTGCACTTTGCATCAGATCTGAATTGTAAATGATTTTCTTTCAAAACATTAGGGTTCATTTTAAATATAATTAGGGCAGCCGAGCAGGTTGTGACAGGCAGAGGTAGAAACCAAAAAAAAAAAAACAACGAATAAAAAGCAAAGCCTGATGAGGTTTTCAAGTTGTATAAAAGCCTGGCCGTTTATCATGGAGGTTTAAACATAGCTCAAGGGGATAATGAAATAAATGACTTTGTTCAACAGAAGTTACTACTTGTTAAAAGGTATAGTCGCAATTTTTACTTTAGAATTCTGAAATGTCTTCTTTTAAACCTTACAACATTCTTTTGCAACTATTTTTAAAACATTGCACTTGAGACTAACAGCAGTCTGTTGAAAACACTGCTTATAATTAGCTTCTGCTATGTTTCTGTACAGTGCTTCTAGAATGATGACACAATGCAACTACTGGTAAAAACACACGCAGACAAATGAACAAAGCAAATGAGGAAAGTCAAAGCAGCTGTAAAGTGTCAGAGAAGCCAGCTTATTCTCCCCCATTGTACTGAGATATATATATATATATATATATATATATATATATATATAGTGGAAAGCATACCCACAGACAGACCGACACCAGAATGTCCAAAACACACTTCTTTATTAATTCTATCAGCACCACAATGCCTTTTCTTGCCAACTCTCTTCCTTTCTTCTTCTTCTTCTTTCTCTCTCTCTCTCTTGAGCTCCTGTCCCCTCCTCACAAGCTTTGTCTCCTTCCTTCCAACTCTGGCTCGTCTACTGGAGGGAGGCAGCCCCTTTTATCATGACCCGGATGAGCCCCAGGTGCTCCCTTTGATGTCAGTTCCTGGTGTGGCGGAAGTGTGAGGAAAGCAACTGGAAGCACTCCGGGTGTCCGTGAAAGTGCTTCCGGCAGCACTTCCGGGTGTGGCAGAAGTGCTGCCATCCAGAATTCCCTAATTGTCCAGGTGCCCCCTGGCGGTGGCCACGTCCTCTCATAATGAGCCTCCCAGCTCCGTCCCTGTGGCCCCCAAATAGACCCGGGCGGCTGCCCTCTCTTGGCCGAGGAGAAGTATCGTCCAACTTAGGGACTATCCAGGCATCCTGGCCGGTCAGTTTCAGCTGCTGTGGTGTTAATGAAATTAACAACAGATGCACTAGAGGGGCAACAATGAGATGACCCTCAAAACAGGAATGGTTTAACAGGTGGAGGCCACTGACATTTTTCCCTCCTCATCTTTTCTGACTGTTTCTTCACTAGTTTTGCATTTGGCTACAGTCAGTGTCACTACTGGTAGCATGAGGCGATACCTGGACCCTACAGAGGTTGCACAGGTAGTCCAACTTCTCCAGGATGGCACATCAATATGTACCATTGCCAGAAGGTTTGCTGTGTCTCCCTGCACAGTCTCAAGGGCATGGAGGAGATTCTAGGAGACAAGCAGTTACTCTAGGAGAGCTGGAGAGGACCATAGAAGGTCCATAACCCATCAGCAGGACCAGTATCTGCTCCTTTGGGCAAGGAGGAACAGGATGAGCACTGCCAGAGCCCTACAAAATGACCTCCAGCAGGCCACTGGTGTGAATGTCTCTGACCAAACAACCAGAAAGACTTCATGAGGGTGACCCAAGGGCCCCATGTCCTCTAATGGGCCCTGAGCTCACTGCCCAGCAGCATGCAGCTCGATTGGCATTCGCCATAGAATACCAGAATTGGCAGATGCACCACTGGTGCCCTGTGCTTTTTACAGATGAGAGCAGGTTCACCCTGAGCACGTGACAGAAGTGAAAGGGTCTGGAGAAGCCATGGAGAACATTATGCTGCCTGTAACATCATTCAGCATGAGCAGTTTGGTGGTGGGTTAATGATTGTCTGGGGAGGCATATCCATGGAGGGTCACACAGACCGCTACAGGCGTGACAAAGGCACCTTGGCTGCCTTTAGGTATCAGGATGAAATCCTTGGACCCATTGTCAGACCCTATGCTGGTACAGTGGCTCCTGGTGCACGACAATTCCTGGCCTCATGTGGTGAGAGTATGCAGGCAGTTCCTTGAGGATGAAGGAATTGATACCATTGACTGGCCACCACACTTTCCTGACCTAAATCCAATAGAACACCTCTGGGACATTATGTTTTGGTCCATCCAATGCCACCAGGTTGCACCTCAGACTGTCCAGGAGCTCAGTGATGCCCTGGTCCAGATCTGGGAGGAGATCCCCACAACACCATCTGTCATCTCATTAGAAGCATGCACCGATGTTGTCAGGCATGTATACAAGAACACAGGGGCCATACAAAGTGCTGCGTACAATTTTGAGTTGCCGCAATTAAATTTTGGCAAAATGGACTAGCCTGCCACATAATTTTTTCACTTTGATTTTTGGGCGTCTTTGAATTCAGGGCTCTGTAGGTTGATCATTTTCATTTCCATCAAATGATGTGGCATCCTTTCGTTCCTAACACATTACCCAGTCTATATCAGTATAGATATCCAGGAGGATTTCTTTTCCCATTGAGATCTGATGTGTTTTCAAAGTGTTCCTTTAATTTTTTGAGCAGTTTATATGCATATATATATATATATATATATATATATATATATTTATATATATATATATAAACAGTTAAAGGTTATTTCCCATTACGTGACTTTTCCAGCAGTTTCCAGTTGTAACCTTCATTTCCTGAATCTTACCAAGTCACCCAGTGTGACATACCCTGAGATTTACTCCAGTTAGTGGTCGACTTGTTTCAACTGACTCAAACAGGTTTGATTTTGGTCTTCAGATGTAAAGGCGGGCGCAGTGCGTATAACACCTGAGAACCAATGAGTGCTCATCCTGAAGGACACTTCCTTTCGTGCACCAATGAGGAATAAGGAGCAGGGGTGCTTTGGACCTCACGAACACAAGAGAAGCTAATCTTTCTGATATCTCATGTGTTACGTAAAATAACAGAATGGAAAAAAAAGGGATCTGAGGTTGTGGCCGAACTTGCCGTACCTTTTAATCCTTCACGCAACACCAGCTCTGTCAGACAAAATGGATGAGCATGACTGTGCTGGAAAATCATCCCAAAGTCACTAAATATGACACGCCCTGTGATTTTCAATTGTTTAAAGGGACATAGTTTGGCTTACGAGATCAGCAACAGTAGTCGCCAAGTCTGACATACCCAGTGACTACAAGTCATATGACAACGCTTAAGATTTGTTGATTACATAGGGTGTTAGTCTAGGAAGAGAAAAACCAAAGAACGGAGTGTGGTGTTTTTTCAGTGTCAGCTGTTGACTGTAATGGAGGCATTACACTGTGCCAGGGACTGTTTTGGGGGTGAAGGGTGAAGTGATTTTTGTGTGGTGCTTATAATGTATATAACAACTGTTGTTTGAATGAGGTGGTTACATATGGCTGGTGTCTCCAGGTGGTTTTAAGCCTTTGAGCCCTTGCCTCCTTGATAAGGTCTCACTCACCACCACTCTAAGCTGAATGAATGTACAAGTAATAATAAAGAAAGCAAATGTCAAATTACTATCAAGTCTGTTATTGTATTGTGCGAGATAATGTATATAGTACAGCAGTGTTCTTACCATTATGTTTTGTTGTGTGAAAGCAGAGCCATTGAATAGAGTGAATTGAACATGTTTGTATTCGGCTAAATGATGACTGAAGGTTGGCCCAGCGTGTGAGTGTTCCTTGTGATGGACTATCACACCAACTGACAGTGGTTATCGCTTTGTACATAAGACTGCCAAATGTAGACTCAAGCGCCTGTGACCTTGGAATTTGATTACATAAGTTTGGAAATGGATGAATAGATCTGAATGTTCAACGCTACATGTCTTTAGAACGCTTTTTTATCATCGTCGGCAAAAACCGAGACCCCAAGAACCTTGTCTTGTAATTATTCTTTAGCTTCACTCCATTATTTTTAAGTTTAATACAGCTTTACTGCACATGTGGAAGAAACGAGCATCACTCTGCTTTGATAAGTTAAAGTGAGAAAACAAATTTATGGATGCATGTGGTCACATCAGGAGGTATAGTAGAGCACGGCTCAACACTGACTTTTACTCCATCAGATCCATGAATCTGTAAATATTAGTCAGCCAGCTGTTATCCAACCCGCTATATCTTTATGCAGGGTCACGGGGGTTCTGCTGGAGCCAATCCCAGCCAACACAGGGTGCAAGGCAGGAAACAAAGGGTGCACACACACACCAAGCACACACTAGGGACAATTCAGGATGGCCAATGCACCTAACCTGCATGTCTTTGGACTGTGGGAGGAAATCCACGTAGACACGGGGAGAACATGCAAACTCCACGCATGGAGGACCTGGGAAGCAAACCCGAGTCTCCTAACTGCAAGGCACCTGTAAATATTAGGTATCCCCAAACTAGAACTAATCAAAGGGCTTTCTAATGACATAATAACTATGGCTGACAGTTTTTGTTTATTGGAACAATACTTCTTTTGTTGAATTCTTTTGCTACATTAGGTGGTTTTAAAAAGGCATATCATCTGAATGGAATTTTTCTTTGCTTTGCCTCATCTTGTAACCTTTCAGCTTGCCTAAAAATTTCACACAGATAAAAAGGTTGTGACGGCGCTGCAAGTGGTAAAGTGTCTCTGCTGAGTATTTGGGATGAGCAATAATGACTCATATATTCATGCTTAGCAGTAAAACAATTGATATATTTTAACTAGTGCTGGGTAACGATAAAGATCTTTAATGGTGATTAATTGCCTGATTATTCGTGATTAATTGCAGACAATCGCAACGATCACATCGTTATGTGCAAAATTCAATAATGAACTCAAAAGTAAATTTGGTTTGCAAACACTTTAAACAAATCAGGTGCTTTTTAACAGCAGCATTCCCTTTACATAGTAGCAGTTAAAATATTTCTTGTAAATCTCAAATTAAACATAAATGCAATCAAATCAAATATAAAACCAAAGCTATTTGCACTGCCAGGGCATTAATGTTTTCTCTAGTTTGTTCAGAGCCAACATTATAACAGACACCTTCTGAGCAACAGCAAGTTAACATTTCTAAATCTGTTTCCTTTTTTTATCTGAACAGATACCAGCAGAAATATTTTCTTTCATCAGGGAGCAGCACAAACAGTCGTATGTTCAGAAGCAACTCTTTGAGGGCTAATATTTTTTTCCAAAATACTCAGTTTTCTGAAAAGCACACAAAGCAATGGTTTCACACATAAGTCCACATAAAACGTCTGTTGCTGCCTGTTGTGCCTGCTGTCGGCGCCAGTTTGCAGTTTGCGGCAGCAGTGACTGTGCCAGTGGGAGGGGAGGGCGCGGTTCGACGGCCAGCATGAATGCATGGTGGGCTCCGTGAGACAGGTGCTCGGGGGTGGCAGTAGCAGTAAAATGCAATGTGGTTTGTACCTCCTGTCATCGTAAGTGTCTGTCCTGCCCGGCGAATGTTGCCATAGATGATGTGTCAGCTACATGAACGTGTTCAGCACCACGATCAGCTGATGCCGGTACCTCACTTTCGTTTTCTATCTTCATCTCCAGATCACTTGCATCAAAATCAGAGTCCGATTCAGCGATAATGCAAAGAAAGTTTTGCTTTGAGCATTCACATTAGTATCTACCCACATGCCATTTTAGAAGCAGTTTGCTCTTTGCTACTCACGCACACGCAGGGAATTGAGGTTAAATCAACAAAACTAACTTTCGTTCTAGCAAAAGCGTATCGAAAAGCGCTGTAACAAGAAGATCGTTGATCTCTATCAATCGCTAGGGCTTTCAAAATAATAATCATAAAAACAATAACTGCATTAACGTGCGATAAAGTAATTGTCAACGTTAATTAATAATGCGTTAACTTGCCGAGCCCTGATTTTAACATACTTACATGCTCTGGAACTCATTCCCATGAGCTTACTGCGGCGTACCAAAAAAAAAAATGCAGTGAAAAAAATGAGCATAGCTAGTAGGCAGTCACTATGGGCAGAAGTGCAGAAATGACAAAAAATGTTAATAGCTTTAATATGAATGTCATATCCATCCATCCATCCATCCAACCCGTTATATCCTACAGGGTCACGGGGGTCTGCTGGAGCCAATCCCAGCCAACACAGGCAGGAAACAAACCCCGGGCAGGGCGCCAGCACACTGCAGTTAATGTCATATAAAGACTTCAAAATAATAATAATAATAATAATAATAATAATAATAATAATAATAATAATAATAATAATAATAATAATAATAATAATATTAACAAAAACTGCATTAACGTGCGATAAAACGTACAATAAACGTGTCTGCTATTTTTGAAAAGCTTGTGCATACTTTTTCTCCAGAGGTAAATGTGTCAAGATTACTCATAGAGCGGTATGAACATTTTGGCTTCAGTTTTGATACCAACTTACAGACCTCAGTACCAGTACCAAAATGGTTCTGAAGCAATTAACCAGTAAATCCAACGACCCCCAACTCTCTGTTTTACACCATCAACCCTGGGGGTGCTGTGCTATTGTGCCCCTCTACGCACCACTGCTGTGAAGTCACAAATGCATGGAAACAATAACTTTGGGCACAGCATGAACTCTCGAGGGGGTAGCATGCATGAAGTCTCAATTGTGTCAAAACCTGTACTTTTGCTTCGTGATGTCTACAAAATGAATGTTTTTACACATCTACACTAATGAGGGGATTGAGAGGAAGGCTGACTTTTACTTCATGTTGCCAAAATTCCAAAATGGAGGTATCAATACCGTTTTAAAATTTGGGTGTTTTGGTACACGTCCAGTACTGGTATACCACTCAACCCTAGTCTAGAAAGTAATGGGTTATAAACCAGTTTACGCAGAAGAAATTCTTTATGTATGATGGATATAAAACAGACAAAAAAATATTTTACTAGTATGCCAAAAAATAGTGGAAAATCTGGAAACACATTTAAATTTTAACAATGGCCTTTCACAAAATAGGCAATTATGTTCATTCCAATGTAAATGGCAAATATGATACTATGCTTCTGCATTATTGTTTTTAAGGAACTGTCATTGTGTATGCACTTTAATGTGTGCTGTGTGTAATAAGTGAGCCAAGTAACAGAGTGATATGGAATTCAACCTGATTGTTGAGTAAATGCTGGCTTCAGCTCCATAGAACTCTACACTGGATTAAGCGAGTTTCCCAATTTATCTATGATGTATGTGTAAAGACAGCAATTTAAAACAGTTGGATAGGAAAAAAGTGTATCTTGTCCTGTCTTTTCTTGGCAGTAGACACCTGCTATGGAGTCCATTTAAGCAGTAAAACATTTCAACAAGTAGATCAACATATATTATGCATTTCATATATACAGTAAATAGTATCCATACTATATTAACATGTGTCCCTAATGTCTGCTTATATACTCTATATATATATATATATATATATATATATATATATATACATCCATCCATCCATTTTCCAACCCGCTGAATCCGAACACAGGGTCATGGGGGTCTGCTGGAGCCAATCCGAGCCAACACAGGGCACAAGGCAGGAACCAATCCCGGGCAGGGTGCCAACCCACCGCAGGACACACACAAACACACCCACACACCAAGCACACACTACGGCCAATTTAGAATCGCCAATCAACCTAACCTGCATGTCTTTGGTCTGTGGGAGGAAACCCACACAGACACGGGGAGAACATGCAAACTCCACGCAGGGAGGACCTGGGAAGCAAACCCGGGTCTCCTAACTGCGAGGCAGCAGCGCTACCACTGCGCCACCGTGCCGCCCCTCACATATATATATATATTTTTTGTCAGGGATGCCAGGGGCAACGACCCGGCTGGGACGCCGTGAGGGACCGGAAGAGGGTCAAAGCCCACCCTGGATCACGTGGGGGCCGCCTTCCTGGTTGCTCTGGGGGCCACGGGTTGAGGGCATGGAAGCCCTACCCTGTAGGGGCCCGTGGTCACCGCCAGGAGGCGTCCCAATGCCTTGGGGACCTGTTGCCCCAGCATTTCCACCACACCAGGAAGTGCTGGGGGGAAGATTTAGGGTGACACCCGGAGAGCTGCTGGGAGGACGGCCGGCACTTCCGCCACGCTGGGGCGTGGCCAAGGGAGGAATGCCGGGAACACCTGGTGGTCATCCGGGAACTGTATAAAAGGGGCCGTCTCCATTCATTCACTGCTGGAGTCGGGAGGAGGCAGGACCACAGAGGAGGTGTGGAGGCGGCCCGAAGAGAGGCATTTGTGGCCAGGACTGTGTATTGGGGTGTATTGTGCACTGAACTGGGTCAGTGAACATTATTTGGGGTCTCTGTGACCAGTTTATTTATTGTAAATATTGTAAATAAATGTGTGGTGGTTGAAAAACAACATGTCCGCCTGTCTGTGTCTGGGCCAAGTCCACTAATATATATATTTAGTTGCTTCAATGCATTTAGGGGTGTGGTCCGGGTCAAGACAATCTCCTGAACTCCAAACTGAATGTCAGAATGGGACAGAAAGGTGATTTAAGCAATTTTGAGCTTGGCATGGTTGTTGGTGCCAGACGGGCCGGTCTGAGTATTTCACAATCTGCTCAGTTACTGGGATTTTCACGCACAACCATTTCTAGGGTTTACAAAGAATGGTGTGAAAAGGGAAAAACATCCAGTATGCGGCAGTCCTGTGGGCGAAAATGCCTTGTTGATGCTAGAGGTCAGAGGAGAATGAATGGGCCGACTGATTCAAGCTGATAGAAGAGCAACTTTGACTGAAATAACCACTCGTTACAACCGAGGTATGCAGCAAAGCATTTGTGAAGCCACAACACGCACAACCTTGAGGCGGATGGCCTACAACAGCAGAAGACCCCACCGGGTATCGCTCATCTCCACTACAAATAGGAAAAAGAGGCTACAATTTGCACGAGCTCACCAAAATTGGACAGTTGAAGACTGGAAAAATGTTGCCTGGTCTGATGAGTCTCGATTTCTGTTGAGACATTCAAATGGTAGAGTCAGAGTTTGGCGTAAACAGAATGAGAACAAGGATCCACCATGCCTTGTTACCACTGTGCAGGCTGGTGGTGGTGGTGTAATGGTGTGGGGGATGTTTTCTTGGCACACTTTAGGCCACTTAGTGCCAATTGGGCATCGTTTAAATGCCACAGGCTTCCTGAGCATTGTTGCTGACCATGTCCATCCCTTCATGACCACCATGCACCCATCCTCTGATGGCTACTTCCAGCAGGATAATGCACCATGTCACAAAGCTCGAATCATTTCAAATTGGTTTCTTGAACATGACAATGAGTTCACTGTACTAAAATGGCCCCACAGTCACCAGATCTCAACCCAATAGAGCATCTTTGGGATGTGGTGGAACGGGAGCTTCGTGCCCTGGATGTGCATCCCATAAATCTCCATCAACTGCAAGATGCTATCCTATCAATATGGGCCAACATTTCTAAAGAATGCTTTCAGCACCTTGTTGAATCAATGCCACGTAGAATTAAGGCAGTTCTGAAGGCGAAAGGGGATGAAACACCGTATTAGTATGGTGTTCCTAATAATCCTTTAGGTGAGTGTATGTGTGTATATATATATATATATGTATGTGTGTGTATATATATATATATATATATGTGTGTGTATATATATATATATATGTGTGTGTGTATATATATATATATATACATATATCTGTGTAACACAGCTATGGACTTCTATTAGGAATGGAAACTTGCAGCTCGTATTGTCCCACCAAGAAAGACTGAAAACAATGTAACATCTGACAATGCCTTAAAGAAGTGCAGTGTTTTAACAAGATGCCAAGGATGTGACAGACACATGAAGGAGGTGCTAGCTCAACTTCACATTTTAAAGCTATGTAAGTGTCAGGTCTGGCCACCCTTCCGTGGCTTACCTGACTGGTGCTACCACCCAGCATGATTCTTTTGACTTTTCCCCTGACTTGTTTGCTGTATGTCAGGGGTGTCCAACTCCGGGCCTGGTGGGCCGCAGTGGCTACAGGTTTTCATTCTTCCCATCTTCTTAATTAGTGAGCCGTGTTTTGATGCTGATTAACTTGTTTTGCCTTCGTTTTAATTGACGTGACTCGGACCCCTTAGTTGTTTCTTTTTCCTTAGCGAGCAGCCAAACAAGAATGGGACACAAAACAAACTGCCACATGACCAGCTAAACTTGAAAATAAGTAAAGTTGAAGGCCTCAGTCATGTGGGGCTGCTCTGGTCACCAAAACATCTTGACGGTGGTCTTAAAAAATCAGAACATCAACAGAATGAGAGCAGAAACAAGTCCTGATAGTCAATAATGGCTTTAATTAACAGAAAGAATTGGCTTCTCATTATGAAACTGGTTGGAGTGAAATTGACTGGAGTTTGACGTTCCAGTTTAGCTGGTCATCTGTTGACTTGTTTCGTGTCTAATTTTTGTTTGGCTGCCATTTAATGAAGAAACAAATTGATTCAGAGGACTGAATCCTTAAAAAACACGGCTATTGAAATGAAGGGAAAATGAGTTAAATAGCAGTGAAAACTGACCACTGATTAGGAAAAGGGTTAGAATGAAAACCTGCAGCCACTGCGGCCCACCAGGAACTCCAGCAACTTGGAACAACTTCAGATGTGCTCTGTGTGCCCCATCAGCAGTGCATTTATACCCAGTTTTTAAACGGCCAAGTGCCATCTGATCATGATGCATGTCATTGCAAGTTGATTCTTTAGCTACAAATTCTTGCATGTGTCAAGACTTCTGCTGTCACTCGACTTCATTCTTTTAACTCAGTGTTGAGCTTGGTCATGAGGCTGCTGGTATCTTTCCTAAACTGCTTTAGTAGCCATGAAAGAAAAGCCGATTAAAAGGAAAGAAATTTTAAAAAGAGACACAAGGCTGAATACACAATAGTGATGACCTGTGGGTCTTGTTTGTGAGGAAATTGTGGAGGGAGTTGTTCCAGCCTGCAATGGGTATGTAAAGTGATACTTTATATGGACTGAGTGTGATACCATACCTGCCAAATAATATAATTTGGGGCTCATCAGGTTGTACACACATTTGCTTCCCCTTATGGTGATCAAACCTCAGACATCAGCACCTGAGGTGAAGCCTCTGATGTTGTGCCATGGCAGCTGGTTCGCTTACTTGACCGGGTGAAGATCGGATTATCACATTCATAGGGTTGAATTGCAATCTGGTTAATTGGATGGTTACCTACCAGGTAACGCTTGTGGTTGGTCAGCCGGTCGGCAAACATCTCCCATGTCCTCTCAGTTGTGAGAAGCAGATCATAAGATATGTGATACAATATGGAATGTGACATCCCTGCTTTGTATAATGAAGAGTGAGTTATTGACGTGATACAGGCGAGGAAGGGTGAATGTGTATTTATGTTAGTATTGAACATTTGACATCTTTATCCAAAGCAACATACACGTGGAGGTCACAATACTATCGTTATGTGGTTTAGGTGACTTGCTGAGCATCACACAGTGGTGGGGATTGAACCATCGATCTTCTGATTTAAGTCCATTATCTTAGCCACAGCAGCGTACTGCCTGCTTTACTGCCAGTGCTTTAGCCATAACACATTATTACCTGCCTTTTTAATCTGATGGATTTGATAACATATTTGAGAACTTGCAGCAATTCAGTTGGGCATCAAAAAGAAAAATAAATTGCACTTGAACGCACATTTTATTTTACTGTCTTTAATTAAATCGGCTCCATTCTTCACATTTGCTATACCTGTTTTATCAATTACATCTTTTTATATGTTCGCAAGTAAGGTTTTTGAAATTGTCATTTTGTTCATTTCTATTCTGTTTCAGAATATTATATTCTTGTCATTGCATTCTGTTCTGAAGTTATATTAGGAAAGCTGCATGATGAAGCAAATTTATTGCTTGCTGGAACAGAAAAGGTCCTACGCCTACAGAATTATGTAAATGTGAAAATGTGAATTGCACTTTCAGTAATCAGAAGCCAGCTTGCTGTCAGTCTGCGGTGCTTTATGACTTTAGCCAAAAACACAGTGAGACTCTATAATGGCAACTGCTAAATGTTTCTCTATACTGTATCTAAAGAGACAACCATCCATTTTTATAATCCATTTAGTTTAATAGAGGATTGCCGGTGGCTGGAGCTTATCTTGGCAGCACTGAACACAAGGTAGGAACAAGATCTGCAAGGGACAGCAGTGCCATCACAAGCCTTGGTTACTCATTCCAGCCCTGCATAGATACATGGGATAACACAACATGCCTGTCTTTTTATGTAGTTTAAGAAGCCATATTATGTGGAGAAACCCCACAAGAACATATGGAGAACATGCAAAATCCAGAGATAGTGACTGGACAAAAGTGAAATCACAGTTGTAATGCCCCTGTGATAATCAGAGCTGTGATGTTACAGCCAGGGTGTGTTCTCTGGCTTATATTTATTTACTTTTTTCTGTCTTTTTTATTTAAAGTATTATATTTATGTGTTAACAATTATTATAATGATATACAAATTTTGTTAATATTGTGTTGTTTATTTATTGCTTAGCATCTATGTATGATGTGCTCTTTTATGTTCTTTGTGTTTGGTGGGTGGAACCCCAAGAGGCGGGGCCACCCTAAAGTCATAGCTGAAGGACTGCCCCAGCATTTATATTTCAAAGCTGAGAGCAGGTCTCTTAGTGGGGCATTATGGTTAATTATGACTATTTGGGGGAGTGCATTATGTTTTAAATTTTGCTTCATTCTGTTGGTGAAGAATGATTCACTGACTTGACTTTGCTGACGATGCTGTGATCTTTGTGGAGTCAATGGAGGCTCTGATCGGGGCGCTCGAGAGACTGAGCGAGGAGTCTGAGTGTCTGGGCTTGCGAGTGTCCTGATAAAAACCAAGATCCAGGCCTTTGATGACCTCTTGGGCACGGCCATCAGCAGTATGTCTTTTTGCGGAGAGAGTGTCAATCTTGTCGAGAGGTTTACTTACCTTGGCAGTGACATTCATGTCTCTGGTGACTCTTCCTATGAAGTCAGTAGATGGATTGGGAGAGTATGGGGGGTCATGAGGTCACTGGAAGGGGGTGTGTGGTGTGGTGCTCCTGATATCTGTAAAAGGACAAAGGTCCAAGTCTTTAGAGTCCTGGTGCTTCCTGTCTTGTTATATGGTTGCGAGACATGGACGATATCCTGTGACCTGAGACGAAGACCGGACTCCTTTGGTACTGTGTCTCTCCGGAAAATCCTTGGGTACCATTGGTTTGACTTTGTGTTGAATGAGCGATTGCTCAAAGAGTCCTGAATGAGGCACATTACCTGCATTGTGAGGGAGCGTCAGTTACAGCACTACGGCCATGTGGCGCGTTTCCCTGAGGGTGATCCGGCTCGTAAGATCCTTATTGTTGGGGACCCGAGTGGCTGGACCAGGCCAAGGGGTCACCCACGTAACACCTGGCTACGGCAGATAGAGGGTCATTTCCGGAGGGTGGGACTGGACCACGTGTCTACCTGGGGGGGGTTGCCAACCAGGATCCTGAGCAGTTTTGTCATGTAGTGGGTGTGGGAATGCGCTGTACCAGTGCATGCTCCCCAACTTGACTTGACTTGCTTCATTCTTGGGTTTACAGTTACTGGATTTTGAATTTGAAGGAGTTTGTTGTGAGATGCCTTTTTGGCAAAACTTTTTTTTTATCTTTTAGATGACTTTTGTTTTTTGTGTATATTTAGATTCATTGTTTTTTTTAATAAACTCTTTCTGGACTTGTTTCTCTAGCCAACGGTTATATAGTTTTTTTCATTTCTCTTGAGAGGCATTTTGATGTTTTAAGACATTTAAAGTATTTTGAACTTTACAAACCAGTTTTCTGTCCTGATCTGGGGTTTCCTCCAGAGCAACATATGGTGAGGCCTCCAAAAAGAAGCTGCTGAACTTACCTGTCTCCACACTCTTTATAGATCTGGGGGCAGTTTCTAAGTAGAGATGGACAGGTGACCCTACCTCTTGGTTAACCATCCACAAACCACGAGGAACAGAACAGAACACCTACTTCCAGATAGAAACATAAC